>NC_041220.1:84920172-84963711 GCF_002837175.3 Physeter macrocephalus | reverse complement strand
CAGTGCAAGAATATTCCCTTTTCTCCACACCCTCTCCAGCATTTATTGTTTGGAGATTTTTTGACGATGGCCATTCTGACTGGTGTGAGGTGATACCCCATTGTAGTTTTGATTTGCATTTCTCTAATGATTAGTGATGTTCGGCATCCTTTCATGAGTTTGTTGCAATCTCTATATCTTCTTTGGAGAAATGTCTATTTAGGTCTTCTGACCATTTTTGTATTGGGTTATTTGTTTTTTGATATTGAGCTGCATGAGCTGCTTGTAAATTTTGGAGATTAATCCTTTGTCAATTGCTTCATTTGCAAATATTTTCTTCCATTCTGAGGGTTGTCTTTTCATCTTGTTTATGGTTTCCTTTGCTGGGCAAAAGCTTTTACGTTTCATTAGGTCTCATTTGTTTATTTTTGTTCTTATTTCCATTTCTCTAGAAGTGGGTCAAAAAGGATCTTGCTGTGATTTATGTCATAGAGTGTTCTGCCTATGTTTTCCTCTAAGAGCTTTATAGTGTCTGGCCTGAAATTTAGGTCTTTAATCCATTTTGATTTGATTTTTGTGTATGGTGTTAGGAAATGTTCTAATTTCATTTTTTACATATAGCTGTCCAGTTTTCCCAGCATCACTTACTGAAGAGGCTGTCTTTTCTCCATTGTATATTCTTGTCTCCTTTATCAAAGATAAGATGACGATATGTGTGAGGGTTTATGTGTGGGCTTTGTATCCTCTTCCATTGAGCTATATTTCTGTTTTTGTGCCAGTACCATACTGTCTTGATTACTGTAGCTTTGTAGTATAGTCTCAACTCAGAGAGCCTGATTCCTCCAGCTCCATTTTTCTTTCTCAGGATGCTTTGGCTATTTGGGGTCTTTTGTGTCTCCAAACAAATTGTGAAATTTCTTGTTCTATTTCTGTGAAAAATGCCATTGGTAGTTTCATAGGGATTGCATTGAATCTGTAGATTGCCTTGGGTAGTATAGTCATTTTCACAATATTGATTCTTCCACTCCAAGAACATGGTATATCTCTCCATCTGTTTGTGTCATCTTTGATTTCTTTCATCAGTGTCTTACAGTTTTCTGCATACAGGTCTTTTGTCCCCTTAGGTAGGTTTATTCCTAGGTATATTCTTCTTTTTGTTGCAGTGGTAAATGGGAGTATTTCCTTAATTTGTCTTTCAGAATTTTCATCACTAGTGTATAGGAATGCAAGAGATTTCTGTGCATTAATTTTGTATCCTGCTACTTTACCAAATTAATTGATTAGCTCTAGCACTTTTCTGGTAGCATTTTAGGGTTCTCTATGTGTAGTATCATGTCATCTGCAAAGAGTGACAGTTTTACTTCTTCTTTTCTGATTTGGATTCCATTTATTTCTTTTCCTTCTCTGATTGCTGTGGCTAAAACTTCCAAAACTACGTTGAATAATAGTGGTGAGAGTGCACATCCTTGTCTTGTTCCTGATCTTAGTGGAAATGGTTTCAGTTTTTCACCATTGAGAATGATGTTGGCTATGTGTTTGTCATATATGGACTTTATTATGTTGAGGTAAGTTCCCTCTATGCCCACTTTCTGGAGAATTTTTATCATAAATGGGTTTTGAATTTTGTCAAAAGCTTTTTTTGCATCTATTGAGATTATCGTATGGTTTTTATCCTACAGTTTGTTAATATGGTGTATCATATTGATTAATTTGCATATATTTAAAGAACGCTTGCATTCCTGGGATAATACCCACTTGATCATGGTGTATGATCCTTTTAATGTGTTGCTGGATTCTGTTTGCTAGTATGTTGTTGAGAATTTTTGCATCTATGTTCATCAGTGATATTGGCCTGTAGTTTTCTTTTTTGTAACATCTTTTTCTGGTTTTGGTATCAGGGTAGTGGTGGCCTTGTAGAATGAGTATGGGAGTGTTCCTCCCCTTGCTACATTTTGGAAGAGTTTGAGAAGGAAAGGTGTTAGCTCTTCTCTAAATGTTTGATAGAATTCGTCTGTGAAGCCATCTGGTCCTGGGCTTTTGTTTTTTGGAAGATTTTAAATCACAGTTTCAATTTCAGTGCTTGTGATTGGTCTGTTTATATTTTCTATTTCTTCCTGGTTCAGTCTCAGAAGCTTGTGTTTTTCTAAGAATTTGTCCATTTCTTCAAGGTTGTCCATTTTTGGCATATAGTTGCTTGTAGTATTCTCTCATGATCCTTTATATTTCTGCAGTCTCAGTTGTTACTTCTCCTTTTTCATTTCTAATTCTTTTCATCTGAGTCTTCTGCCTTTTTTTATTCATGGGTCTGGCTAATGGTTTATCAATTTTTTTTAATCTTCTCAAAGAACCAGCTTTTAATTTTTTTGATCTTTGCTATCATTTCCTTTATTTCTTTTTCATTTATTTCTGATCTGATTTTTATGATTTCTTTCCTTCTGCTAACTTTGGGTTTTTTCTGTTCTTCTTTCTCTAATTACTTTAGGTGTAAAGTTGGGTTGTTTATTTGAGACTTTTCTTATTTCTTGAAGTGGGGCTATTATTTCCTTTATTTCTTTTTCATTTATTTCTGATCTGATTTTTATGATTTCTTTCCTTCTGCTAACTTTGGGTTTTTTCTGTTCTTCTTTCTCTAATTACTTTAGGTGTAAAGTTGGGTTGTTTATTTGAGACTTTTCTTATTTCTTGAAGTGGGATTGTATTGCTCTATACTTCCCTCTTAGAACTGCTTTTGCTGCATCCCATCGGTTTTGGGCCGTCATGTTTTCATTGTCATTTGTTTCTAGGTATTTTGTGGTTTCCTCTTGTTTTCTTCAGGGATCTCATGGTTATTTAGTAGCATCTTGTTTAGCCTCCATGTGTTTTTATTTTTTACAGTTTTTTTTTTCCTGTAATTGATATCTAGTCTCATAGGATTGCTGTCAGAAAAGATACTTGATACAATTTCAATTTTCTTAAATTTACTAAGACTTGATTTGTGACCCAAGTTATGAATTTTCCTGGAGAATGTTCCAGGAGCACTTGAGAAGAAAGTGTATTCTGTTGTTTTGAATGGAATGTCCTATAAATATCAATTAAGTCCATCATGTTTTATATATCATTTAAAGCTTGTGTTTCCTTATTTATTTTCATTTTGGATATCTGTCCATTGGTGAAAGTGGGGTGTTAAATTCCCCTACTATGGTTGTGTTACTGTCAATCTCCCCTTTTATAGGTGCTACCATTTGCCTTATATATTGAGGTGCTCCTATGTTGAGTGATAAATATTTACAATTGTTATATCTCCTTCTTGGATTCATCCCTTAATCATTATGTAATGTCCTTCTTTGTCTCTTGTAATAGTCTTTAAAGTTTATTTTTTCTTATATAAGAATTGCTACTCCAGCCTTCTTTTGATTTCCATTTGCATGGAATATCTTTTTCCATCCCCTCAGTTTCAGTCTGTATGTGTCCCTAGGTCTGAAGTGGGTGTCTTGTAGGCAGCATATATACAGGTCTTGTTTTTGTCGCCATTCAGCCAGTCTATGTCTTTTGGTTGGAGCATTTAATCTATTTACATTTAAGGTAATTATCTATATGTGTGTTCCTCTTTCCGTTTTCGTAATTGTTTTGGGTTTGATATTGTAGGTCTTTTCCTTCTCTTGTGATTGATTCCTGCCTAGAGAAGTACCTTTAGCATTTGTTGTAAAGCTTGTTTAGTGGTGCTGATTTCTCTTAATTTTTGCTTGTTTGTAGAAGTTTTAATTTCTCCGTTGAATCTGAGTGACATCCCTGCTGGTAATAGTAATCTTGGTTGTAGGTTTTACCCTTTCATCACTTTAAATATGTCCCACCACTCCCTTCTAAGTTGCAGAGGTTCTGCTGAAAGATCAGCTTTTAACCTTATGGGGATTCCCTTGTATGTTATTTGTTGATTTTCCCATGCTGCTTTTAATATTTTTTCATTGTATTTAATTATTGATATTTTGATTAATAATGCTTTGGTGTGTTTCTCCTTGGATTTATCCTGTATGGGACTCTCTGTGCTTCATAGACTTGATCCTTTCCTTGCCCATATTAAGGAAGTTTTCAACTGTAATCTCTTCAATTATTTTCTCAGTCCCTTTCTTTTTCTTTACTTCCTATGTGACCCCTATAATTTGATGTTGGTGCATTTAGTGTTGTCCCAGGGATCTCTGAGACTGTCCTCATTTCTTTTCATTCTTTTTTCTTTATTCTGCTCTGTGGTAATTATTTCTACTATTTTATCTTCCATGTAACTTATCCATTCTTCTGTCTCAGTTATTCTGTTCTTAATTCCTTCTAGAGAATTTTTCATTTCATTTATTGTGTTGTTCTTCATTGTATATTTGCTCTTTAGTTCTTCTAGGTCCTTGTTAAATGTTTCTTTTATTTTCTCCAATCTCTTCCCAAGATTTTGGATCATCTTTACTCTCATTACTGTGAATTCTTTTTCAGATAGACTGCCTATTACCTCTTCATTTTTTGGCCTGTGAGTTTTTACCTTTCTCCTTCATCTGCTGTGTATTTCTCTGTCTTCCCATTTTGCTTTACTTACTGTGTTTTGGGTCTCCTCTTTGCAGGCTGCAGGTTCGTAGTTCCGTTGTTTTTGTTTTCTGCATCAATGGTTAAAGTTCGTTCCGTTTCCATTTGCATGGAATATCTTTTTCCATCCCCTCAGTTTCAGTCTGTATGTGTCCCTAGGTCTGAAGTGGGTGTCTTGTAGGCAGCATATATACAGGTCTTGTTTTTGTCGCCATTCAGCCAGTCTATGTCTTTTGGTTGGAGCATTTAATCTATTTACATTTAAGGTAATTATCTATATGTGTGTTCCTCTTTCCGTTTTCGTAATTGTTTTGGGTTTGATATTGTAGGTCTTTTCCTTCTCTTGTGATTGATTCCTGCCTAGAGAAGTTCCTTTAGCATTTGTTGTAAAGCTTGTTTAGTGGTGCTGATTTCTCTTAATTTTTGCTTGTTTGTAGAAGTTTTAATTTCTCCGTTGAATCTGAGTGACATCCCTGCTGGTAATAGTAATCTTGGTTGTAGGTTTTACCCTTTCATCACTTTAAATATGTCCCACCACTCCCTTCTAAGTTGCAGAGGTTCTGCTGAAAGATCAGCTTTTAACCTTATGGGGATTCCCTTGTATGTTATTTGTTGATTTTCCCATGCTGCTTTTAATATTTTTTCATTGTATTTAATTATTGATATTTTGATTAATAATGCTTTGGTGTGTTTCTCCTTGGATTTATCCTGTATGGGACTCTCTGTGCTTCATAGACTTGATCCTTTCCTTGCCCATATTAAGGAAGTTTTCAACTGTAATCTCTTCAATTATTTTCTCAGTCCCTTTCTTTTTCTTTACTTCCTATGTGACCCCTATAATTTGATGTTGGTGCATTTAGTGTTGTCCCAGGGATCTCTGAGACTGTCCTCATTTCTTTTCATTCTTTTTTCTTTATTCTGCTCTGTGGTAATTATTTCTACTATTTTATCTTCCATGTAACTTATCCATTCTTCTGTCTCAGTTATTCTGTTCTTAATTCCTTCTAGAGAATTTTTCATTTCATTTATTGTGTTGTTCTTCATTGTATATTTGCTCTTTAGTTCTTCTAGGTCCTTGTTAAATGTTTCTTTTATTTTCTCCAATCTCTTCCCAAGATTTTGGATCATCTTTACTCTCATTACTGTGAATTCTTTTTCAGATAGACTGCCTATTACCTCTTCATTTTTTGGCCTGTGAGTTTTTACCTTTCTCCTTCATCTGCTGTGTATTTCTCTGTCTTCCCATTTTGCTTTACTTACTGTGTTTTGGGTCTCCTCTTTGCAGGCTGCAGGTTCGTAGTTCCGTTGTTTTTGTTTTCTGCATCAATGGTTAAAGTTCGTTCCGTGGGTTGTGTAGGCTTCCTGGTGGAGGGGACTGGTGCCTGTGTTCTGTGGATGAGGCTGGATCTTGTCTTTCTGGTGGGCAGGACTCTGTCTGGTGGTTTGTTTTGGGGTGTCTGTGAACTTAGAATGATTTTAGGCAGCCTCTCTGCTAATGGGGTTGGGTTTCTGTCTTGCCAGTTGTTTGGCATTGGGTGTCCAGCACTGGAGCTTGCTGGTCATTGAGTGAGCTGGGTCTTAGCATTGAGATAGAGATCTCTGGGAGTGCTTTTGTCGATTGATATTATGTGGAGCCAGGAGTTCTCTGGTGGACCAATATTCTGAACTTGGCTCTCCCACCTCAGAGGCTCAGGCCTGACAGCTGGCTGGAGCACCAAGATCCTGTCAGCCACATGGCTCAGAAGAAAAGGGAGGAAAAAAAGAAAGAAAAATAAATAAAATAAAGTTATTAAAATAAAAAATTAAAAAAAATATTGTTAAAATAAAAAAAGTAAAAAAAAAAAATAAGAGAGCAACAAAACCGATAAACAAATCCACCAATGATAACAGGCGCTAAAAATTAAACTAAGATAACCATATAAATCAGAAACTAGTCAGTCGTGTACCGCAAACCCCAACTCTACATTTGCTTCCAAAGTCCACCACCTCAGTTTTGGGATGATTCGTGGTCTATTCAGTTATTCCACAGGTGCAGGGTACACCAAGTTGATTGTAGAGATTTAATCCACTGCTTTTGAGGCTGCATGGAGAAATTTCCCTTTCTCTTCTTTGTTCACACAGCTCCTGGGATTCAGCTTTGGATTTGGCTCCGTCTCTGCATGTAGGTCACCTTCTGGCGTCTGTTCTTCACCCAGGCAGGAGGAGGTTAAAGAAGAGGCTGATTAGGGGCCTCTGGCTCACTCAGGCCGGGGAGAGGGAGGGGTACGGAGTGCAGGGCAAGCCTGCAGCGGGAGAGACCAGCATGACATTGCAATAGGCTGAGGCATGCTGTGTGTTCTCCCAGGGAAGTTGTCCCTGGATCATAGGACCCTGGCAGTGGCGGGCTGCACAGGCTGCCAGGAGGGGAGTTGTGGATAGTGACCAGTGCTTACACACAGGATTCTTGGTGTCTCCAGCAGCTGCCTTAGCGTTTCATTCCTGTCTCTGATGCCCTCGCTGATAGCCGCACCTCACACCTGTCTCTGAAACTCGTTTAGGCAGTGCTCTGAATCCCCTCTCCATGTGCACCCTGATAAAATGGTTTCTTGACTTTTAGGCAGTTCCAGACTTTTTCCCGTACTCCCCCCGGCTAGCTGTGGTGTACTAGCCCCTTTCAGGCTGTGTTCACGCAGCCAACCCCAGTCCTCTCCATGGGATCTGACCACTCTTGACCAAGCCTTAGCTCCCAGCCCCCACTCACCCTGGCATGTGTGCATACAATCCTCTCAGGCTGTTAGTGCTGGTCAGCACCGTTCCTCTGTGTGGGAATCTCTCCACTTTGCCCTGTGCACCCCTGTTGCTACGCTCTCCTCTGTGGCTCTGCAGCTACCCTCTCCCTGTCCACCCCCCGTCTCTGCCAGTGAAGGGGCTTCCTAGTGTGTGGAAACATTTCCTCCTTCACAACTCCCTCCCAGAGATGCAGGTCCTGTCCCTATTCTTTTGTCTCTGTTGTTTCTTTTTTCTTTTGCCCTACCCAGGTATGTGGGGACTTCCTTGCCTTCTGGGAAGTCTGAGGTCTTCTGCTAGCATTCAGTGGGTGTTCTGTAGGAGTTGTTCCACATGTAGACGTATTTTTGATGTATTTGTGGGGAGGAAGGTGATCTCCGTGTCTTACTCCTCCGCCATCTTGAAGGTCCTCCAGTGACACTTTTTAATTTTAAAAAATCTTTATTATTTATTTATTTATTTTTGGCTGTGTTGCATCTTCATTGCTGTGCGTGGGCTTTCTCTAGTTGTGGCTAGCAGGTGCTACCCTTCATTGCAGTGTACAGGCTTCTCATTTTGGTGGCTTCTCTTGTTGCGAAGCACAGGCTCTAGGTGTGTGGGCTTCAGTAGTTGCAGCATGTGGGCTCAGTAGTTGTGACACCCATGCCCTAGGGTACGCAGGCTTCAATAGTTTTGGCCCGAGGGCTCAGTAGTTATGGCTTATGGGCCCTAGAGCTCAGGCTCAGTAGTTGTTGCACACAGGCTTTGTTGCTCCATGGCCTGTGGGATCTTCCTGGACCAGGGATCAGACCCATGTCCCCTGCTTTGGCAGGCGGATTCTTAACCACTGCACCACCAAGGAAGTCCATCCTTTTTTACTAATCAAGTGACATCATATGTGTGTTAGTTTTTTTTGAATATCTAATCTCTTTCATTCATATATGTCTGTCTTTGTATCAGTTCCATTCTGATTTAATTACTATAACTTTATAATAATTCTAGAAGTGTGGCCCTGTGAGCCCTCCAGATCTGTTTTTCTTATTTAAAATTATTTTTGTGGTTATTGATTTTCAAGCATACTTTAAAATCAGCTTCTCAATTACACACACACACACACACACACACACACACACACACTGTTGGCTTTGGCCAAATTTACATTGAATCTAAAAATCAATAAACAAAAATTGCTATCTTTACCATATTGAACAGAGTTTAGCAATTTTCTTACTGTATATCCCTTCATGTTTTTAGTAATTTCTTTCTTTTGTGTAAGTAGAGCTACACCAATTCTTTTCTGTTACTGTTCACATGCTTCATTTTTTTTCTTTATTTCAGTCTTTTTGAGTGCTTATATTTTAGGTCTTTATTGTTCTCAGGCATGAAGATGTGTTTTGAGTAAGACTGACAAATTTATAGAAGAATAAATATTAAAAATCAGTGTTGCAGAGATTTTCACTTCTAACTACAAAGTACTAGTTGTTATGAGACTAATATATTTGACAAAAGTGTTTAAAAACCTTGAAAAATGTAAAAGTAGAATTGTAGGAAGACATTGGAAAACACTGAGTGGATCCATGAGCTTTTCCAGGACATGAGGCACCACTGTCAATTTTTGCATGTATGTATTAAATGAGGAAACTGATCATGTTATGATTCAAGTTATTTATCTTAGATTCTCTAAATTTTCATTTTTGGTTATCCATATTTATTCTTTCCTACCCTTTTTGTCTCTGATCTTTAAATCTTCTACCTTACATCTAATATTATCTTTTTTTAAAAATCCTATTTTATTTAGAAGCACTTCATTAATAATACCAGAAAGCCTGAAATAATATGGTTTTTTCTCTTCCACAGTTCTCTCATGCAGCAAATCAGTAAGTACTTCAATTTTAACACTTGAATTATTTATTTGTTAAAATTTTATCTTTTTCATATCTTTAAAACTACTTACATTAAGAAGGAACTAATTTCTCCCTGAACACTTTCAATAGGCTATATTGTCTGCTTATTTATATGGTCATTTATGAATATGTACTAAATTTCTACTTGTGGAGGAATAAGTATCAAATATGCCAGTATGCCATAAACAACTAAAAAACTGGATAAAACATGTGAAATATCTGTTTTCAGGCACTGGACAATTGAAATTTAAAAACTGTTATTTTTAAGGATTCTTATGGAAAGACAAACTATATGAATTCTGTATTCACTTGATAAACTCTCCAAATCAAGGCTCTGGGGATTTCAGACACAACATAGAACAACCCACTCTCTAGACAGGAATCCGAAATTGGAAATCTGGAATGATGGGGCAGCTGGAATTTGTGAAGAAAATATCAAATAGAAAGAAATACACATAAAAGTATATCCAGATATCAGCACAGAATATTTGAGCAAATACTATTCTATGCATGCACAGGATGAGATTTGCAAGGCCTACCAGAGAGCAGATGCTGGCAGGCTGTGAGCTGAATGATGATCTTGAAGCTTGCCTAATTCTGAGAAATGTTGGCGATCCAACTAGTTAGAGTGGAGATACCTTACTGAACTCATCAGAAAATCAGCTGGGACCTCAGGAACATCATAATTTATGAGTAGGATAACTCTAACCTTAGATTAAGGTCTACTGTAAACTCCCCATAAAAAATTCTAAAAACAAAACTAGACAGTATCAAGCTGATCAGCCATCAAATTAACTAGCCAGATGAAAATTGACAATCTTTAAAAAAAAAAAAGGCAAAAAAACTCAGTGATGTAGCATAACTGTCAGTACACAGTAAAGAATCAATAGATATGTGAAGAAGGAAAAATGACATAATTTAAAACCAAAATTAATGGAAACAGACCCAATATTGACACCAATGACGTCAGATCAGAACTTCCACAAGGCTATTGTAAATGTCAAAAATGTTGTGGTAGGTACAATTTGCAGGTAGATTTGTACCCACTGGTTTATAACCCTACATAATCCAATCCCCTTGAGTTGGTGATATCTGTGAATATGATGAATGTTACTCCCATGTCTAGGTTATGCTATGTGGCAGAGCGAAGGAATTCTGTAGATGCAGTTAGGATCCTTCAACAGTTTGACTTTGAATTAATCATAAGGGAGAGCATCCTGTGTGGGCCTAATGTAATGAAATGAATCTTTTAGAAGATGGCTAAAGTCTTCCAGAGAGTGAATGTCCTTCTGGGCTTGAATAAGAAAACATCTATACCGTAAACTGCCTATAAGAATAATGCATGTTAGGAAACTGTAGACATCTCAAGTACTGATTGTGTCCTCCAGTTGAAATTTTGTAAGAATCCAAGGCATCTCAACCATATATCTCAGGGAAATGAATTTTTCAAACAACCTGAATGAGCTTGAAAGAAATTACTAACTGCAGGCAAGTCTCCAGATGATAATACAGCCTAGCTAACTCCTTGACTACAGCCTCCTCCCTGAGGAGGGAGGATCCAGCTAGCAGTGCCCAAACACCTGATGCATGGAAACTGTGCATTTTGTGTGTGTTGCTTTGTCATTGTTGTTTTTAATAGATTTTATTTTTTAGAGCAGCTTTAGATTCACAGCAAAATTGAAAGGAAGGTACAGAGATTTCCTATAAATGCTCTACCCCCACACATGCATAACCTCTCTCATTACCATTATCCCCTACCAGAGGGTCTCTCTACATTTGTTATAATTGATGAATATTATACATACACATTGATACATCATTATCACCCAAAGTCCATAGTTTACATTACAGTTCACTTTTGATGTTGTAAATTCTATGGGTTTGAACAAATATATAATGACATGTATCCATCATTACAGTATCATACAGAGAATTTTCATTGCCCTAAAAATCCTCTGTGGCTTCCCCTATTTATCCCTCTCCCCCACACCCTAGCTACCACTGATCTCTTTACTGTCTCCATAGCTTTGTTTTTGTGTGTGTGCTATTTTAAGCTGTTAAATTTGCAATAATTTGTTACATTGTGATAGAAAATTAGTAATACAGATTTAAATGCAAAGGTGGACATAGTGAGCAAATATTTGGAGAACCTCAGGGGAAAAAAAACATTGCAACTATAAAGAAGAACAAAATGTAGTCTAGAAATAAAAACATGATATCTGAAATTTAAAAATTCACTGGAAGGCTATATCAGCAAAAAATAAGGGTAGTATATTTGAAAACAGAAAAATAGACCCTTTAAAATGTAGCAGAGAGAGGAAAAAAAAAAGGCAAAAAAAAATTTAAAAAGATTCACTGTCCTGATGGAATATCAATCAATCTAATGTAAATGTAATTGGACTCAGAAAAAGTTAAGAGATTGGAGGAGAAAAAAATTTGATTACACAATGGCCAAAAATTTATCATAAATGTTTACAGTGAACAAATGTAAATAATTGTTCTCAGAAACTCAGCAAACTCCAAGCAGGACACATACACACACATCCATACACTTACAAATCATAGGTCTCCATACCTTAGTTGTATTGTTGAAAACTAACTAAATAAAAACTAACCAACTAATGTAGTAAAAATGTTTAAACCAGCCATTACAAAGAGGAACATTTGAAAACGAATGTTCACACAAAAACCTGCACATGAATGTTTATAATACCTTTGTTCATAATTGCCAAAACTTGGAAGCAACCAAGATGTTCCTTGGTAGCTGAATGGATAAATAAACTGTAGTACACTCAGACAATGGAAGATTATTCAGTGCTAAAAAAAGAAATGAGCTATCACACCATAAAAAGACATGGAAGAAGTTTAAATGCCAATCTGAAAAATCTATATACCATATAATTTCAACTATATGACATTCTGGAAGAGTCAAAACTATGGAGACTGTAAAAAGATCAGTGGTTGCCAGGGTTTGGGGTAAGGGATGAACAGGCAGAGCACAGAGGATTTTTAGAGCAGCTGAACTACACCATATGATACTATAATGATGGATACACGCCATTATGCATTTGTCCAAATGCACAGAATGAACAACAAGAGTGAACTGTAATATGAACTTTGTCTCTGGGAATGCAGGTAAGGGTCACTCTTGGATCTATTGCCATTTTCTATCTCTTATATTTCATTTTGTATTTGAGCAAAGGGAGAAGGAAGAAATTGATGAGCTAAAGTTATAATATCAGGTACCAATATAAGAAGTTTCTTTTCTTTATTTCTAATGTTTGCATATTTCAGTATCACCTCTAAGGACTATTTTTTCCTCACTAGAGATTTCTCAAATGTTCCCAGGTACTTCAGTTCAATAGCTGCTTTAAGAAGTTAATTTTTATTTGAGAAAAAAACATATTTTAATATTTATTTATTTTCTAGAAACAAATTTGATCTTTTGCCAAGTCTTTATTATTCAGAGTAATAGGGAAATGCCTCAGGAAGAATTACCTTAAAATAATAGTAATGGAATTATGAAATTAAACTATTAAATAGTAAAGTGGAAAGAAACAGGCAACGTAGTTTTTCTGTTTAAATAAGTATTACTGAATAAAATATTCTAAATAAAATCATAAAAATGTCTCACCTTTCCAGCTCTCATATTTCCTGTCTTTATGACTTAAGATGGTTACTAGGGCCTTCCAAATATCATCCACCACCCCAAAATCAAAATATGATCTCAGAGAGACTGAAGGTCAAAGATTCTGAACAAGGACACAAATTAACCAATAAGTCCATATTTGAATAATAATTTAGTATTAATTCAAACTAAGTATGTACCTCCATAAGAAGGACTGTGACTAAATTTTAGCCAGTACATGTCAAGTTCTTTAGAAAACCCCTGTGAATTAAGTTCGTTACCTCAGTTTCATAGGTGAGGAAGCTGGCTGGGGTAATGTAACTTTTGCAGTCACATTTTTAAAAAGCCATGTAGCCAAAACTTGAAACAAAAATTGTCCCGAAATCTCTACCCTTTCCTTTATAAACTGCTGCTTCTTACAAGAAAAAAAAAACATTGTCATCATTCATTCTCTAAACTATTGGTTCTTAGTTTGGTTTGGGGCATGGGATCCTACTGGTTAAACCTATAAATCCTCATCACAGAAAAAATAAAATGTGTCAAAATAATCCTACAGACTGTTGGATACAATTTCAATGGGTTCCCAAAGTCTTCTGAACCCCACATTCTAGGGAAAATAACATCAAAATACGTCTTTTAAGTTCTCAAATATACTGATCATATTTTTAAATGTAAACACAGGGATATACCAAGTCATGAAAAGGCATGAAGGAACCATAAATGCTTATAACTATGTGAAAGAAGACATTCTGAAAAGGCTACATACTGTATTTTTCCACCTGCATGGCAAAAGATAAAGCTATGGAGACAGTAGAAAGATCAGTGTTTGTCAGAGTGTAGTGGGGAGAGAGAGATGAATAGGTGAAGCACAGATTTTAAGGCAGTTAAACTACTCTCTATGATAGTATAATGGTGGATATATGTCATTATACATTTGTCTAAACCCATAAAACGTACACCACCAAAAGTGAACCTTAATGTATACTATGGACTTTGAGTGATAATGATGTGACAATGTAGGGTCATTAATTGTAACAAATGCACCACTCTGGTGGGGGATGTTGTTAATGAGGGAGGCTGTGCATGTGTGAAGGCAAAGAGTATATGGGAGCTCTTTATACTTTCCACTCCATTTTGCTGTGAACTTAAAACTTTATTCCAAAAAATAGTCTATTGTAAAATGGCATACAGTTTGATGCTTTAGTGGTTCATGGTCTGACAAAAGAACAAACTGCTTACAATTTGATGTGCCTTGGGAAAAAAGTGCTTTTTTTCTGAAAGCTCAAAAATATTATTCCATTCCTGACTTGTCAAATTATTTTACACATTATTTTAATTACAACATAAACTTTAAAACCATTAATTCTGAATAAAACCCCCAAATGTAACACCAGTTTATCAAACCCATTGATATGTATATAAGGTGTTAGATTTATGGATGGTTTTAAAGAGTCATCCAGAAAAAAAGCAATTTTAAAGTTTGTATTAAACTTCTTATAGGTTAATCCATGGTTAAACTTATAAAGGGGCTAATTCCAACAAAATTGGATTCAGATCTGTTTCAACTAAGGAATATTCAGAGCTATGAGTGTTTATTGAGGTTAAATTAGTCAGTATAACTGTACATAAAATATGGAAGTTAGCACCCTTAAGCAAAGAAACTCAATATCATTAACCTGATGATTATCATATTTTATCTATGTGTTAATTATATATTAACCTGGTGATTAAGAAAGGGCTGAACATGAAGGTGACTTTTAACCAAAATGTTCTATAAAAAAAAAATAAAGAAATATAAAGTTCAGAACCAAGATACTTTTTTTTTCACCGAAAGAAGTTTACAAGGGGGACAATCAGAAGGGGAGTAGCTGATAATAGTGACTCTGTTTATGTACAGCTTTTGATCTTCAGTAGAATTTTAGACAAAGTATTTTATTAGATTCTTAATTATCTTGAACAATATTTAAAGGTGATATGATTACTTTATCTATGATAAAATCAAGGGTCTGAGATATTAAATACTCTAGTCTCAAAGCTAGTATGGTTTAGAAGACATTCCATCCTTTACCTAGGTCTGTGTCTGTTCCCTTTCAGCATGCTACAGTATGCAGAAGATACAAAATTTAGCATGTTAACCTAAATACACTTCATAAAGCTTAAGTATACATTGGTTTTGGGCTGAATTGTGTCCTCCCAAAATTCATTTTTTGAAGTCCTGAACCCCAGTATATTAGACCGTAACCATATTTAGAGATCAGGTCTTTAAAGAGGTGATTAAGTTAAAATGAGTAAGTTAAAATGACTAAATTAAAATTGGAGTGGGGCTTTAATCCAGTATGATTGGTGTCCTTATGGAAGAGGGAGAGACACCAAAGATGAGCACATGTGCACCAAGGAAAGGCCACGTGAGGACACAGAGAGAAGGGTGTAGTCTGCAAGCCAAACAGTCCTCAGGACAAACTAACCCTGCCAGCCCCTTCCTCTTGGACTTACAGCCTTCAGAATTGTGAGAAAATAAATTTTTGTTTAAGCCACTCTGTGGTATTTTGTTATTGCAGCCATAGCAGACTAGTACATATTGTAAAATACCTATATCCTCAAGTACAACAGTAATCAGTATAGAAGATAACCCCTGTCAGGGTTACCTAAATTGATTATTTCTCTGATTTCCAATTGTTCTTTTCTTCACTTTGAACTTCTAATTACTGTATTAAAAGAACCAAGAGTTTTGTCTTGTTTTGTTTTTTAATATAAACTCCCTGGTGACTCTTTAAATCATAGCAATGACTGTCTACTAAAACTCACAAAACTGTATAACTCTCCTAACTGTTTCCTAAAATCCCTTCCAGTTCTAAAATTTATGATTTTTAGGTTTTGGGGAGAAAATATATATAATTATAGAAATAATTTTTATTCTGCTACCCTATTTTGAAGGATCATTGTAAGGATTGGTAAAAGGACTGAATAGACGTGGAAACAAAATTTTGTTATCACTGAATGTTCAAAACTTGACCTAAAAGTTCACTGCATTGTTCTATTTTCTAGTTAAATAGATTTCATTATACCATGTGTGGATGTTAGAAAGAATAAACATAGTAGAACTAACACAATAAATATAGCTTTTGTTTTGTGAAGTCTCTTTTTGACAGACTGTGTTAAGCACAAATAATAACTTTTTTTCTACATGAAAATAAATTTTGGTGAATAGCTCAAAGCAACAAACTGGTCTTTTAAAATTTGTGAATTAGGCACAAATCAATCAACTGCTCAAACAGTAGATTTTCAGACACAGTTCCAAGTGTTTGCATATGCCATATTAACTATGTTCCTCTTGCTGGTGGTTTTGATATACAATTAATCATTAGCTAACATTTAGGCACCTACTATGTACAGAGCACTAAACTGAACGACCTATCTCATGTAAGTATATAGATTGACAAACAATTGGTATTTCATTAACTGAAAGGAACAAGTTCATATAAATTCTTGTTCTAGCTAACTGCATTCACTGAGTAATTAATTATCAACTCAAAATTAAGGGTCTACCTCATTTCTGCAAACTGGCTCCAATAACTGAAGTGGTCTACAGACAGATTTTCTACAAGATATAAAGACAGTTACTACACAGTTATTTATCCATCTCTACATCTTTATCTATTTTGAACTTTGGAAGCCTACAAATTGAAAATGTACAGCAGAACTTTTAACCTGATAAGATATAGATAGGCATTAAACAGAGAACCAATATACTAAGTGAAGTTCTTAACTCCTTCCTAATTGAAAACAGGGGTGGCACTGCCAGGGTTGTCTAGATAGATCAATTTAACCACCTCTTGCCTGACTGGCTCTCAGAAGATAAAGTCTTACCTTCAGATAGGAGGATGTGAGGGGTTGTTCCAGAGTGGAACTGTATCACTAACAGAGGCAATGCTGCCTCCACAGGGATGGGGGTGATTAGTTCATCCAAAGGAGGGACTGGGTTGTCAAGATTGATAAATTAGGAAGAGTGAAACCTGATAAAATGAGGGAACAGGAGGTACTGACCTAAAAGCAATTGAAGGAAAAAAAATATCTGGTGTGAATTTGCTATTTGTATACAATGCCCTGGAGACATTAGAAGGTGTCAAGATATAGGAAGTTTTAGATTCACACAATTTTGTAGCTGGAAAATGTCATCAAAATACTGTAGCTGTTCTTTCATTTTATATACAAGAACACCAAGGCTTAAAGCAACAGAGGCTGCCATGGAGCCCAAACCCAGATACCCTGCCTCCTTTTTCTGAGTTGCTGAGACAATGACAGTCTCATGTGTAAGTTTTAAAGTAATATATAAATATTAGGTGTTAGTAATAACTTGTTTGGGGTACTTGTTATTTCTTATAGTCATGCCCTTCATCAATAACATGGAGTCTTTATGTAACTTGAACCTCAATTAGCCACTGCATGATGCCACTTTTTGCCTTTCCTGGTATAGTTTCTCATTTTTCCATGTGATATAAATTGCTTCATACTTTGGTGAAATGAAACTAAAAAACTTGGATTCAGATAAACATTAAATTTATAGTATGAAAATATATCAGGGATAATTAGATAATTTGTGTTCCTATCTAAAGCAAAATAGTAACTTCGTTTCTATGTAGATGACAGAACTAGTATTGCATTGGAACTGGGATAAAAGGAAAATATCAGAAAACAGTATATATATATTGCCTGTCTCTTGGGGAGAATGAGATTTTAAGTAGAAGAACATTTAGTTATGCTTACCTAAGAACTTCTTTGAGAAATTTTCTGTGCAGTGTCTATAACAGCATAACATGCCCTGGAGATTTAACAGGCAGGTAAATTGTCTCAATATTCATATTATGAATTTAGTAAAGATTTATTAAGGACTTTATGTGTCAGACACTGATAAACAATTAAAAGTGCAAAGGTGAATGCTTATAAGGGAGGGATACAGATAAAGTAATAAATAATTACAATTTAATATGATGAGCCCTAAAATCAAATATATAATAGTAATTCAATCTCTAGGATTTATAGAGATTTTTTTTCTAAATGTAGCAGTTGAGCTGGAGATTTTTTTTTTTAATAAATAGGATTTTATAATGCATTCAGGATAGAGAAAAAGGCTTTAAAGGGGCACAGCTATTTGAGAAAGAATAGCTTCTTCAGGTAACCAAGAAAAGGCTTTTGATGCAGAGCTTAACTTTCATGGAAGACACTGAAGTCTGAAGATAGAAGGGCATGCAAGAGCAATTGTCATGAACACCAAAAGTTTTCTATGAGGTAACTTTGAAGGATTTTAAACAGGCTATTGATTGGAGATACCCAAATGTCATATCCTAAAGTAACTTTTCAAGCTATACAATTCCACTTCTCACCTTTGTTTTGTGTTTTTTCAGTGTACGCTGTACCTTGGTTTATCTGTTCTTTCCCTGGAGGGGGCTGTGGCTCTGGAAATGGTGATAGCTTCTCCTTTTCCTTCTCCTCCTCATCCTCCTCTTTCTTTTCTCCTCATCCTCCTCCTTCTTTAACAATTTCATAACATACTTTCAAAATAACTGGCACTTTAGGTCCCCAAAATCTTTGAAGCTAATTAAACCAAAAAACTGTCCTGAATTAATTTCATATCTTGTGTTATGAATTTCAATCATTGCTCTGCCTACTCTGTGAGTAAAATGTAAAATATGTGACAGGTAATTTTGGGAAAAATTTTGACTGAGACATAAAAAATGTAATCTTTATGTTTTCTAAAATTTTATGAGTACTATTATTAATTTAGAGGACAATAGTTATAATAAAAATATCCAAATTTTATATGTATAATATGAGCTAAACAGTATTAGTTTACTATTGCTGTGTAACAAATTACTTCAAAATTAGTGGCTTAAAACATACCTGTGTTTTAACTGACAGTTTTGTAGGTCAAAAGGCCAGGCATATGTGATTGGATTCTCATAATCTTAAAAGGAGGAGATGCAGGTATTGGCCAGGTTGTGTGCCTTTCTGGAGCTTGAAGTCCTCTTTCATGCTCACATCTTTGTTGGTAGAGTGAAGCTCGTTGTGGTTATAGAACTGAGGCTGCTGTTCACTTCTTGGCTTATTCACTTGAGAACAGAACCCATCCTCAGTTCCTAATGGCAACTAAATCTCCTTGCCACCTGGTCCTCTCCATAGAGCCTCTTACACTTTGAATATCTCTGAATTATTAAAGGGCCCTCATGATCTTACAGCCCCACCTGATCCACTTAGGTCCACCCAGATATTTTCCTTCTTTCTTAACTCAACTGATTAGATTGAGTTGAATCCTAGGGACATGAATACAGGTACATGAATATCATATACCTTGATTATTTCAGAAAAACCTCTTTGCCATGTAATTTAACATAATAAGGAAATGATATCATCATTTCAACAGTTCCCACACATTCAAGGACAGGGAATCATGCAAGATCGATAGGGACCATCTTAGAATTCTGTCGATATAAAACTTGTCTTAAGTGATTTACATGAATTAATTTATTGATGTATCAATATAACTTGGTCATTCCCTGGTGGTCTAGTGGTTAGGATTCAATGCTCTCAATATAAATTGGTTATCCCAGATTTATATATGAGTAGAGCTAGTCTTTGAGAAGATATGAAACTTGGCCTAAGTCATAGTCTGGATGCAATTGAACTAGATAGATCTGAAATCCAAAGCCCTGATTTTTAATATTATGAAATATTGTCCTGTTGTTACTTAGAAATAAAGTAACTTTTTATTTAGGAAAAGGTAAATTATAACTTTTCAATGAAAACTATAGTTATATGTTGAATCTATTTCATTTCTGTTTTTACATTGTTATGGTGATATATTTAGAGAATCCACATCAACATAAAACTGGATTACAATAATTTTAAACATATTGTTAATATCTTCAATGTGTTTGTGTGTGTGTGTGTATGTGTGTGTCTGTGTGTGTGTGTGCACACGAGCACACTTGCTGAGTGAGATGCGCTAGTTAAGTTGCACTGGTGTTATGGGATTACTTTCTTTGTCCGTTTTATAATATATAATTTTTGTTTCTAGTTTCTTTTGAGTTCCTCTTCTATGGAGTAAAGTAATACAAATGGATTAAAACTAAACTCTCCTTCATAGAGATAATTGACCCACATATGTTGTAGGTAGAATTCTAAGATATTCCCCAATATTTCTTACTTCAGGTATACATGCCTTGTATAATCCCTGGAACTAAGAGTATGGTGGATTGTACTTCCATTATTATGTTATATTATATGACATATTTGACCTTAAGATGGGAAGCTTATGATGGTTAATTTTTTTGTGTCAACTTGACTGGGCCAAGGGATCCCCAGATTAAGTATTATTTCTGGTTGTGCTTGTGAGGGTGTTTCTCCTTGAAATTAGCATTTGAATCAGTGGATTCACTAGATTGCCCTCTTCAGTGTGGGTGAACAGCATCCAATCCCAAATAGAATAAAAAGGCCGAGGAAGGAAGAATTCACCCCTATTTTGCTTTTTCTCTGTCAGTTTGAGCTGACAGAGAGACTCTGCCCTTGAGCTGAATTTGCACCATCAGCTCCCCTGGTTCTCAGGACTTTTGACGCCAGCTAGGATTACACCACCAGCTCTGGCTCTCCAGCTTACTGAGGGCAGGTCATAGGACTTCTCAGCCTCCATAATCTCATGAGCCAATTCCTTATTATCTATCTGGCTATCTATCAACCTATTTATCTATGCTATTGGTTATATTTTTTTGGAGAACCCTGACTAAAACAGCGTTTTTTTTGTTTTGTTTTGTTTTTTTGCGGTATGCGGGCCTCTCACCGTTGTGGCCTCTCCCCTTGCGGAGCACAGGCTCTGGACGCGCAGGCCCAGCGGCCATGGCTCACGGGCCCAGCCGCTCCACGGTATGTGGGATCCTCCCGGACCAGGGCATAAACCCGTGTCCCCTGCATCAGCAGGTGGACTCTCAACCACTGTGCCACCAGGGAAGCCCAATACAGCGTTTTAACTGGTGGACCTGACCTAATCACACAGGACTTTTAGAAGCAGAAAGATCTGGTCACAGAAGGGAAAATTAGAGAGATGTAAGGGTGAGAGGGAGTTCTCTGCTGCTGATGTAGAGGACGCCACATGGCAAGGACCCAAGAAAGCCTGTAGGAGTGAGGTGTGCCCTGTCAGCAGCTAGCAAAACCACAGGACCTCCTATCACCACAAGGAAATGAATTCCACCAGCTATTTGAAGGAGCTTAGAAGTGAATCTTTTTCTGGATTAGCTTCCAGATGAGGAAATCAACTGACATCTTTTTTTTTTTTTTTTTTTTTTTTGTGGTACGCGGGCCTCACGCTGTTGTGGCCTCTCCCGTTGCGGAGCACAGGCTCCGGACGCGCAGGCTCAGCGGCCATGGCTCACGGGCCCAGCCGCTCCGCGGCAGGTGGGATCCTCCCAAACCGGGGCGCGAACCCGGTTCCCCTGCATAGGCAGGCGGACGCGCAACCACTGCGCCACCAGGGAAGCCCAACAACTGACATCTTGATTTCAGCCTGGTGAGACCCTGAGGAGAGGATCTAGATTAAATGTGTTAAACTCTTGACCACAGAAATTGTGAGATAATAAATTTGTATTACTTTAAACTGCTAAATTTGTGATAATTTGCTACTCATCAATGAAACACATGAAAGAAGATTCTTAATATTATGGATTTTTCAAACATTTGGATGAATTTCAAAACTTGCATTGGATTCTTGAAGAAAAGCATATAGTCGTGCTCAGACAGGGACACTGTTTTCTTCATAACCAAACTAGATAGTCTTGTCAGGATGCTTCAAGGGGATATATCCTTAAAACCCATCTGTTCAGTAGCTGTGAGGCAAGATTTCCAACTGACACATTTGATTGCCCTCATGTATATTACCCAAGGTTTGAAAAGGAGAATTTCTATACTTGGCTAATTGCTTGGAATTAGAAATTAGGTTTGGTTTATTGGAGCCCCCAAATCATAATGGAGATTGAATTCTCTTCAAGCTCTTCAACTAAAATAATAATATAATGAAATGATACCAATAGTAAAATAAAGGAAAATGGAATAGTTACGAAAGGCAGTAGAAAATGACATCTCTACATCATAAGTAGGAGTCATGTTGGTGTTAGGTGGGGAACAACTGGAGCCAAAGTGAGACATACAATCTGGAATTAATCTGACACCTGTATTTATGCCTCACATATATGGAATTACTTATATTTACAAAGCTTTAAGAAACCCTTAATGTTATTTTTTCTATATAATGGATATTAAATATTGCTTAACACATGGCTTTTGCCAAGAAGAATTGCTTTCTAAATCTAGAATTGTTTTTCCAGAGGAAAAGCTATTCCAAAGAGATATTTTTCCTCTCCTAAACAGAAGACACTTTAAATAATAGTATTTATATATTTATATAAATAATATAGTATTATAGTATTATAATTATATTATTTATAATTATAGTATATTATTTATATAAAATAGTATAGTATTATTATCGTAATAATATGAATAAAATAGTATTTATTATTTATATAAATAATAATAGTATTTTCCCTGATACATACGTGGTGAATACTTCCCTCCTTCATAATAACTAATAAAATAGTTATTATGAAGTATTGGCATTTCCCCTTAAATGCACATGCTGATAATAAGCACAGGTGTGTAGGAGCCATATGGTCGCACATTCTAATTCATCTATTTCATTAAGGATACATTTAATTTTTCTACAGACCTTCAATAAAGTTACTTTTTTCATGCTTACATTATTCTCTGCTTCATCAATATTTCAAAAACAATGCCAATACTATTTTCTGTTTCGTAGTAAACAGGTAATGAAACTTAAATCTATAAGCACTTTATTCCTAACATATGCCATTTGGGATGAGGGAGAAATATGGCATGAATTAGCATCCTCCGTTTAGATGAAAGGACTCATTCATTAAGGAAGAAATTCATATGCTGAAACATCACAATCTACTGGAAGAACTCTAATAAAAAACTGATCACTTACATTTTCATAGCATTGTAATGCTCAGGAAGCAGGGGCATGGAGTCAGAAAGTAGGTTTTAAGAAAATCATTTATTAGTAGTGAGAAATACTGATTAAACCATTTCCTACTTTCAGGCAACTATTGGCACTTAGAAAGAACACACTAATAGTAATTCAAAGGACCAAAGAAACACAAAGATTGGAGCATAATATTCTCTGGCATATGCAGCCTTCTTAGCTAATATGGTCTTTGTTGTTTTTCTTTTCCTTCCTGGTTTTTAGCATGTTGTGACATCTTGATTACAATTCAATAAATATCCCTTATAAGGCCTTAATCTTTTCAAAGTCCACTTTCAATATCTATCTCAGGAGTGAATGGGCAGTCAAAACTAGATATGCATTAGAACAATCGCTACATGTCTAGCTTCTGATCATATTGGATGGCTAGGAAAAGATTAGATGTCATTTTCTTGCATTGCCTGACAGTTTTTCTCATACCTCTCACTCTTTGTTCAGAGGAGATAGAAGTTTCTATTTCATACTAAACGTGTAGGAACTTGAGGGAGAATAATAGAAAATAGATAGAAGATGGCGAGAGAGAGAAACTGGGAGACATAAATCCACATACATATCAAATAAATTCTGGACCCTTAAAAATTAAAAAAAATAGCAAAGAAAGGGGTCAGTGTTAGAGCACGGGGATAATGCTAATTACACTTTACATACTATTGATTTGAATACTACTTGAAATTTGAGTAAAATCTGAAATTTGAAATATGATGGATAGTCATTTTGGGGACTGAATACAAATTGTTGTTGTATTTGTAAGGAGATGGGCAATTCTCAAATTTGGATTTGTCAACATGAACTGAAATAACTTCATTTATGACCCCCCAGAGCTGAGCATGATTTGCAAAAAAATAATACTCACTACTTCCCCTTGTGCTTTCAGTCTTGGTAGTGTTTACGCCGGTGAAATAGCACAAATAAAATTGTATTTTCATTTTCTAATCTCTACTTTGAAAATCCCCTTAGAATTGACTTCCAGAACTTTAAGGGTGAGCATTTTATATGGTTAACAAACTGTAAGTTCAAGTCAAAATACGGGTTGGGTTATATAGTAGCAGTACTATTTTGTCCCATTTGACGTTTTTTTCATTAACTGCCATGGTAGACAATGAAGCATGAATCATGGCAAATGGCAAACCACCCCAAACTGCACCACGTGAAACATCACAGTAAAAATACCATCTTATTTTGCCTTGAGCTGCAGGGTCTGGCCTTAATACAATTGGTTGTTCACACACTAGATTCCAGCTTTAGCTACCTCTCAGTTATGGTGAAGATGTTGATATTTTGGGTGGGTACAATATTTGTTAGGGATGTGAGAAGATATAATCTTACATTTCAGCAAGTAGCTCCTGCCCTGAGTTTATTTTCTTTTTAGTCTTATATGGCTTAGCATTTGGTAGATGATGGAGCTGTTGTTCCCTTGCTGCTGATCCAGAAGCTTGAAAAGCATATTTATCTTCAAGGGGAGTTATACTCTATCTCCTTAAGGGAGTAGTATCTACAGAAAAAAATTGGGATTCTTTTACATGGGATATTTGTCCATTTTTACCCAATTATTTATTCAATAATTTATATCAAGGTGGATATTTATTTTAGACTTTGAATTATATCTGAACACTTTATTTTTTGCTCAAATTGTCCTAGATTTGGTCATTGAGAGCTCTTCCAGTTGCCTCCTTTGACATGCCCGCATTAATAAAAGTGATTGTTGTTCTTACTGGAGCACTGCCTAACTTTCTGGCACTACAAGTTACTCCAAGTTCCTCTTGTATCTTCCCTGCCCACATCCTGGAATCAGTCATTTCTCCAAGGAGGCCTGGTTTCTGTTATTTGAGAATCATGTTAGAAACCAAGATTTGGGTGTTGGATATGATCATTGCTCCTAGGATGTCATTGCTTCTAGGCTCTCTCAGGAGACAGAACTTGGAAAATATGTATGTGTATAGTAACTACATTTAATGTTGTGAAGCAGATATCACTATATATGTCTCAGACTTCATGAGAATTGTGTCTTCTAGAGTTGGGCAGTTCACTGATTGCATTGTCATATCCAGCAGCCCTGATAAAGTTAATACCAGCATGACATATACCAATACAATCAACTTGTATGAAAATAGCAGGAATGTCCCATCTACTACTAATATAGGCTTTTTATAAGCCACGTTTTTCGCCACATATGACCTAATAAAAATTGGATGTTTGAATCTAACGAATAATCATCCAAAGACTCTTTCTCAGTCTCTTTTAGGAAGACTATACATATAGTCTTCCTAAAACTTCAATTTACTTTCATTGTGATTAATGTGACCCTAATGTTAATGAGTATATGAAACTATCATGATTAGTAAGGTAATTAAAAAGCAAGTATATGGAACATTTTTCATAATGTTCTCTTTGGGGAGTGGTTAAAGATCTATACCATTAAACATGAAATTAAGTAATATTTTAAAATACAATATCCCCTAGAGCAAATCTTAAAAATTATTTCTAGTATATTCATATACTAGAATATACTCCATCATCTACCAAATGCATACATTATTCATAATGTCTTTGCACAGTGACACCTGAATATAACTGATGAGTACAAAAGTGATTTAAATAAATGAAGGATTCTGCTTTGGGTCAAGATAGATTAGCAGGAACCAACTGAAACATTCCTCCTCACCCCCTCAAATTAAAATAAATATATAAAATAGCAGTTTATAAGACATAGGGTGTAATCCTCAGAGATGATGCAAAACTCAAAATCAAATTTAATTAAAAAAAAATCATCTCTATGACTGCCCCAACTGGCTGGCTTGAGAGAGTTTTTATGATGTAGTGCATGGAGAAGGAAATAAATGAAAGCCTGGCAGATTCCCAAATTGAGGAGATGGAGCTGAGAGCCAGGGCAATCAAGGTGACTCAAGTTTTTGGAACAGAATACTATGGAGGAGATACCTCACACAGAGAGAACTGAAGAGATTTGCAGAGAATCCACCATGAATATACAGTTGAGGATGAATCCATGCATACACATGGGAAATACTGCCACAGTTTCTGTCACTAAGTTTTTTCCAAGGGAGGAGAGTAAGTGTACAATGGAAAAGTAAACTGTTTTCAGAGAAAATTCTGGTTGCATTTAAGACAACAGGAGCCTGAGGGAGAGGGAGAGAGAGTATTGATCAAGTTGGCCTTAGTATTACCTTCAGCTTAACTAAACTTTAGATAGGCTTCTTCCTGACTATACACTCATGACCTCCTTTTTCTTAGAGTATTTATTTTAGAAAACCTGCAATTGTAAATTATTTCTCTGTCCCTTTGAGATGTCAATCTTTATAAAAACCTCATTTCAGTTGTACAGCCCAGTGATGTCGTTCTCAAGAACCTGAAATCTCTCCTTTTGAAATGTAATCATTAAGGAAGATAGTACCCCTATTTCTCAGTCTCTGTGGGAGGGTAGAAGTCCAACTTCCATAGATGCAAATTAGCAAATATAGGTGATCTAATCACAGAGAAGAACATTTACAAACTCAAGAAGAACATAACAGGCTCAGCACATCTCATTGACCAAACTTCCCCGTAATATCCTCCAGTACTTTTCCACTAGCTCATCCCAGTCCTTAAAAACGCTCTCCCACCTTTTGTTTCAGTGGGATTGAGTTCGGATTGAGTTCTGACTTTTCACTCCTATTGTAATAGGCTTAAATAAAGTCTTTTTTGCCCATTTAATTTTTTGTATTGCAAATTTTGCTTTGACAGTGTGTTTCCTGAGTATTGCAGGATGCACAAAGATTTTTGTTTTCAACCACGTAATGGGCTTCTATAATTGCACAGTGGAATGTTTGGGAAAGTTGGGAAGCAGAATGAATTGACTAGAGGAAAGGAAGTATGAAGCTTAGAATATAGTGAAGGATGGATAACTCTAATGCTTACATTTTGTGATGTGAATCAAAATAACAGCAACATGGGTCCTGATAGAACTGTTTTGCCCCAAGCTTTACAATAGAACAATTCCCATCATGGCGTGGTAAATGTGAAGATAAACTCCTTCCCAGTAGAAATCTGCCGCAGCTTGCTTGGTTATGTTATTTTAGAAAATGACTCCATCTTCTTTTTCTACTGATCACAAGGAAAAAATTATTTCTCCTTGCCCAACGACCAAATTCATCTATATTTATGAAGATTTAAAGTCATAATTTTGGGTTTATTTGTTTTAATAATCATGCTTCTCATTCCAATTTTGTCTATTATCTAATTCTGTATGTCTAGTTTCCTTATCTGTAATTTGAGCATAACATGCCATGAGGTAGTTGCCAGGATTAAATGAATTATTATATGTAAAATGCATAGATCAATGTCTAATTTAGTGTTTGTAATTATCTGTTATTATTATCATTATTAATGACAGTCAAGGAAAATCAACAGATGTGGGAGAGAACTTCTTTACAGTAGGATTTTTTCTTGGCAATTTGGAAAACAGTAGGATATGGAATTTTGCACCTGCCCCCACTTCATTCCTTACTTCTAATCTTCACATAATGTTTCTAAATCATCACTCTTCTATAAAATTTTACTCACCCACTTAATGCTTAATCAAGAAGTAGCCCATTTCATTTATAATTTGAATAAAAATATTTACTCCTTGTGCATTACACAGAAATGATGTTTGTGCTGTTTTTTTCCTTTCTCAGTAAGATACATTGAAACTAGATGAACAGAGTTTACAATTCTGAAAGCATGAAATGCTTGGAATGGCTGTTTATATTCAAGTAACAAAAAGCTGGTAAATAAATCTTGTTGAGTCGTGATACTGAAAGATAAACTATATTTACAAAAATGAGGCTTCTTTTTTTTGTTTTTTTCTTAATTTACAGTAAGTTATATGTTTGTTGAAAGTTTATGTAGTCTTTGCACCTCATCTCTGATTCATATAGCATTTTACATTAAATCAGAAACAGACAGGATTTTTTTTCAATATGTTGTTATTCTATGTAATAAAAAACCTAGCAAAAGTAATCCAACCAAAAATATAGCTTTAATTTTGATTCACTATAAACTCATATTATTTCTAGAAATCTCTATGATCAAGAAAAAGGATGTTATTTGAATTATTAAAGTTAAGTTGGTCTGGGTCTATGATTCATTTTTGTATGTCAAAAAGTAATCAATTGTTTAAACAGAACAACCTGGTATCTCCCATTGTGTCAGTGAATATATTTATTATTGAGATCATAAGAAAACTGTTTTTATAAATCCAGCATCATTGTATGAGCTATATAAACTTACTAGTCTCTGAGGTAAGGTTGCAAAAACAAAAAAGGAATAAAATGATATTTCTAAAAACCTTATGGGTTTTTGCCTTGCTGCATCATTTAAAGTGGCTTGCATTTACATGCTCAGGACATCCCAAGATAACTGCAATTCTCTCAGCTACAATTAAGTTCTTACTTTGGGCTCTGACATCTTTCTTTTATGCCTTTTATATTTCTTAACTTTTCAAAAAAAATTTAAAAGGAAGAATCAGTACAGACTATCAATTACCTTATTCCTGATCAACTAAAGGAATCAGCAGGTAGTGATCTTTTCAATCCAACAAAAAAGATATATGATTTGTGTGTGTGTGTGTGTGTTGACATGCCATTATACCTCTATTTAGATCATGTAACATGGATCATTTCATTTGAAATATTCTGTAAAAGTATTTTAAGTAGCAATTATAATAAAATAAAGCATTAGAAATGTGTCTAAATACACATATTGCCCCTTACAATTGAAGTTCCACATTATTCAAGCTGCAAATTAATATGTATATTCTCAAATTGAAGGCCATAAAATGTTCCTAAGCATGGGGATAAATTAACATTTTCTGCTTTTAAATGTTTTTGTTTTCTTTGTTTTTTTAATGTTGTTTGTTTAGTAAATTTTTTTTGTATAATATTCTTCTCACACAATTCTCAACAGCCTCAGTTGGGAAACTTTATTTTTTGTTTTCAGTTGTTTATTAATCCTTGCCATTGGCAGTTTTCTTAGTCTTAATCTTACTTGTCCAAAGCATAGTCTCATTTCTGAGCCTATCATCATGAGTGTTTATTTTAACTAGATCATTCACCACTCACTGTACTGAGGTAAAAAATAGTAGGCCATTTATATCAACCTTCAATCACATACCATGAAATATTGATTTTTACATTGGTTTCATCATTCTGGAAATATTTGATGTTCAGCCTAGAATCACAATAGTGTTACCAATTAGTCACATTAAAGTTTTATGTCATTTGAAGAAAAGCAGATTTATAATTTTTCAAAACATAGTCAACACTTATCTACTTAATCTCTTAATTTTCTTAACGAGGAAGAAAAATAGAGACAAGGGGATAAACAAAGTAGGTTTTTTGTTTTGTTTTGTTTTAAAGGCTGTAAACCATCTTCTCCAACTCATAAGGACAAATTGACAGGATCCTTTGCTTCTTTTTTATTTTTTAAAATAAATTTATTTATGTATTTATTTTTGGCTGCGTTGGGTCTTCGTTGCTGCACGCAGGCTTTCTCTAGTTGTGGTGAGCGGGGGCTACTCTTCGTTGGGGTGCCCCGGCTTCTCACTAAGATGGCCTCTCTTGTTGCGGAGCACGGGCTCTAGAGCGCAGGCTCAGTAGTTGTGGCACACGGGCTTAGTTGCTCCACGGCATGTGGGATCTTCCCGGACCAGGGCTCGAACCCATGTCCCCTGCATTGGCAGGTGGATTCTTAACCACTGGGCCACCAGGGAAGCCCAAAGTAGTTTCTTGAAATGTGAATATATTTCATACTCCAGGAATCAGACTAAAAGAAATATATTTATATAATTCTTGGAATCTGCTCAAATATTCATATCTCAGTGTGTCATTTCCACTATATTATCAATACTATGTTCCATGGAACATGCTTTTTCCTCTCACTTGGATCATCATAGAATTCTTGATTGCATGAGCTTTGTTTCAGGTGACTCTCTTGTCTTAGTGATCCTCAGAAATTCAAATGCTTCAGATTAACTACCTTGGTGTTAAACTGAATCCTGTTTTATTGGCTGTCTTCAGGCCAAGGCAACACCCCTACCAAAAGCCTCCACTTAATCCTCAGGTCATTATATTCTCCATTGGTCTCCCAGAAGGAGGATGCCAAGACACCCTGGTCACCATCTGTTTGGGGAAGAGCTCAGCTTGCTATTCTTCTGGGAGGATTTGGCATTCTGAGAAAATTTTCATCTAAACCTGCCTCCTCTCTGACCTCTTTGAGGCATCCACTTCTGCTTAGAAGCAAGGGATGCACAGCTTAATTTTACTCAGTTGCACCTAATTAATTTTCTCATCTGTTAAGTTGCTTTTGTCATCTCAGCTTGGTTTTGATTGCACTCTGCTAAGGAAAAGGATTCAAAGCCTGAATGTAAGCATGGGTACTCCTCTGATCTTTACTACAGCAACTCCTTTCCCATGCTCTTGGTGCCAAAACTTCTAAACTTACTTTGATATTTCTCTTTCTAATATAATGGCATTTTTTTCTGCTGACTCCTTTTCACTTAATACCCTTACTTCAACATATGCTTTTCTGCCTTAAGCATTTTCCCACATATTGCTAAAGGGAATGTTGCAGGTACTGCTCCAACATTGTTCCTGCTGTGTATCCCAGGTTAGAAATCACAGAAACTATGGATACCAGCAAGATACCAAAAATTATCCAAATACGTACACATACACGCATGTCTATATAAATAAATGTTTTTCTGCTAGATTTATAATGCTAAGAGGTGAACTCTCAACCTCTTTCATTTATGTCACAGGCAGGAACATAATCTTCTAGAAGAAAAGAACTATTTGGTTATTTAACATTCTAAGTATTCACTTAATTTCTAATACCTGGGAATTAAGGATGGTCCTGGAAATGAAGAAATATTTAGTTCTTTATATTTTCACACATCCATGCAAATATCCAACAATTCCATTAGGTCAGGCATATTTAACACATCTGTTTCAGGACAAAATGTCTAAAGGAAACCAGTAGAAATACTATACTGTTACTTAAGAAACTCTTAAGTAGCTTAATACTAATTTTAACCAAAAATGATTTATGTTACTATTACAAAAATTAGTACCTGAGATCAACTCTCGTATACATAAGATAAAGTATTTATCACACAGAATTCTTGCAGTAATACGCTAGCTTGGCATCTTATCTTCTTTAGCTTTCTCAGGGAAGATTAATAGAAACTAGAATTTTTCTTAACTCTGCTGTCATCTTTTCCATATCTTCGTCTTTGACTTTTATCTATTTTTCTGTTATAGAATCCCTATATTGCTGACAACTTTAGAGAGATGTCCCTATTTTTTATGAAGGCAGTTTCTTGTAAAAGTGATAGTCTATTTCCCAGCTGCCCTTTTGCATCCTCCTCAGTCAAGAATAGTTGTCCTGGGAAGTGGGATTCCAACAACCTATACTAGAGATTCTGACATTTAGGTTTGTATATTACCTTCCTAGTGAAAATGAACTCTACCTTCCTGGCATAACTGTTTTCAAGTTCCAACTTCCTAAGTATTCACATTGGCTGAATCCTGCAGAGGGATCTCCTTACCTGAACTTTTAAAAAATTTATTTTATCAAGTCTAGTTGATTTACACTGTTGTGTTAATTTCTGCTGTACAGCAAAGTGATTCAGTTATATATATACACACACACACACACACATACTTTTTCATATTCTTTTCTATTATGGTTTATCTCAGGGTATTGAATAAAGTTCCCTGTGCTATACAGTAGAACCTTGTTTATTCACTCTATATATAATAGTTTGCATCTGATAATTCCAAACTCCCAGTCCATCCCTCCCCCACCCTCCCTCCCCCTTGGCAACCAAAAATCTGTTCTCTATGTCTGTGAGTCTGTTTCATAGATAAATTCATCTGGGTCATATTTTTGATTCCTCATATAGGTGCTATCATATGGTATCTGTCTTTCTCTGTCTGACTTACTTCACTTAGTATGATAATCTCTAGGTCCACCCATGTTGCTGCAAATGGCATTATTTCATTCTTTTTTATGACTGAGTAATATTCCATTGTATATATATATACACCACATCTTCTTTATCCATTCATCTGTCAATGGACATTTAGATTATTTCCATGTCTTGACTCTGGATGTTTGATTTCTACATTTTCTTCCCAGCCATTGCTAGAGCCAAACACTTGACAAGAATGTTTCTCCCCTGAACAATAAATGTTTCTAGGATTAATTTTTTCTCCTCTAGAATAACTCTATTTCATCATTTGGATTAATGACCCTCAGGGACCATTTGGGGCATTAAAAGCACACCTACTCCATTTTTTTTTAATGTGGCGCTATTAAAGAATCAAACATGTGTTGTCCTAAAATGTTAGAAATTGATGAGCTTTTCCAGAAATTCCTTCCCAGCTGTCATGCTTAACACTATTTTTCAGTCTAGCTAACCTCCTTTTTGTCAGAGTCCCCACAGAAACTTGCTCACACTTCCTGCTGCTTTCTGGGCCAAATTCTTCACTCCCTATCTATAATTCCATTCTGCAGGGAGCATACCCCTCCGACATGAGTGTAATGAGAGAAGGAAGGGTAAATACCAGCAGCCTATGTTGTTCTGAACCACAATACGGAGTACCAGGTGAAGAGGATGCACGTTTTTTTCCTGTTTTGGGTCCGTGAATTCTATGCTTTCTTTCCATGCATCAATGTCTATTAAATTAGCCAAAGCAACATGTTCATTCACAATTATATGTTTATTACTTAACACTGACCTAGAACAAAAAGATGAGCTGTGTTCCTGGCAGGGTGGTAGAGAGGTGGGTGAGGGGGTGGGTTTGGGGAGGCAGGAGGTCTCTCTCTTTCTTTAATAAATATTAGTTATGTTTTTCCTACATGACCTTTAACAGAAAATCATCCCAAATCTCCATGAACACTCTCCAGGGAACAACTAACCAGCCTAGTATAGGTCTTATTTCCTATTTACTTCATTTAGCTGTGTTTTTATCACCATGATATTACTAGCATAAAGTGGTGGTTCTGTTGCCAAGGTAACTGAGATGTTTAACTCCAGTTGTTATAATCTCTACTGAGTTCTTGGCTGTCCTCACATTTTTTTTTTTTTCTGAGCAAAGAATGAGATCCATTTCTTATTTCTCCATACTTTCTTTGCTGATTATCTCTTCACCAAGGTGTTGTTCTCACTCCCATTCAAGTCTAAATAAACTATACAGTTTCTCATGCACATACTAATTTATTTACTTTAATTATAATTGCTTACCTTAATACCTTTTGTCTCCTCCAATAGCATAGATATTTCCTCCAATCATTATTTCTCACTTGTAAAAAGCCACCCATTATTTATATTTAAGGAATTAACAAAAGAAGATGAGAAAAAATATGGAATAAAAAAGGGTGATCAGAGTTTTGGAAATCAAATCAAAAAGGCAATGGATCTCAAAAGGCAAAGGACAGGATCAAGAAGGAGGGATGGGGCTTCCCTGGTGGCGCAGTGGCTGAGAATCCGCCTGCTGATGCAGGGGACACGGGTTCGTGCCCAGGTCCGGGAAGATCCCACATGCCGCAGAGCGGCTAGGCCCGTGAGCCATGGCCGCTGAGCCTGTAAAAAAAAAAAAAAAAAAAAAAAGAAGGAGGGATGATCAAGCTTAGCAAATAATAGAGACCAGTGATATGCTTGTAGAGAGGAGGGAATTTTAGTAGAACAATTTGAATGTTTAAATCCAATATGCTATATTTTCTAAAAGTTTACTTCATATTGAATATTTCCCCACACATAGTAAATGGTTATTTTATAACTGACAGGGACTGTAGCAGTATATGCTTCACTTCAAAACCAAATCAAACCAAACATATGTTTTGGGTGCAGTGTTAAATCTTTACTTCTCCTGATGACATTTGATTACTAAAATATCAACTAATTAAAAATAAAGAAAACAAGAAATAGAAAAGGAAGTAGAAATGGTCAGAAAGCATTGCCACTAGGGAATGTAGATGGGACTGAAAACATCTGGGGTGATAATCGAATTTTGCAGATCCATTTAGTTTTGAGCATTATTTTCAGTGAGAACAGTATTTATTTGAAAGCAGTCAAATAAAAAATTTCAAATGGCCTGTGAGTTTTCTGACTGATAGCTACCTTCCAAAATGCCACTTTCTCCCATACCTTTTTCCCGGTGATCCACTGCTGGTTTTCTTATCCTTCCATAGCCCCCTTTCACTTTAAATCTGGGCTGGCCTATGGAACCAAGAGTGTGCAGTGCAGATGACCATGCGGCATCTCTGAAGCTGCATCAAGGAGCTCTGTGGCTTCTGCCTGGACTATTTGGAATCTTCGGTGTTAGAACATAACGTCTTGGAATCCAGTCACCATGTCTTAGGAAGCTCAGGCCACATGTAGCAATTGTGTGGGCATCTGTAATTGACAAATCCACTGAGCAGCCAGATAGACAGCATCAACTACCAGCCAACTGAGTGAGCCTCCTTGGGCTTCCAGCACTGTCAAGGCCTCATATAACAGCAGTGTCATCTTACAACTGATTGCAATTGCTTGAAAAACCCCAAACAAAACTGCCTCAAATAAGTTTAGCAATTCACCAGGCATGAAAGGTAAAAATGGACCGCAGTTTAAAGCCACTAAGTTTTGTTTTTGTTTTTTTTTTAGCCACTAAGTTTTGAGTGTTTTGTTATGCAGCAATAGATCACCAAAATAGATCTTAAGAAGATGCTTTACTGCAAACTGTCACTTCTCTCTAGCCTCCAAATTCCACACCCTGTTCCAAAAAAAAAGTATTTAAGAAAACCTCAGAAAGCTGAAAGACACAATTGCACTTGCATGAAAGAGACATCCCAGGATTAAACCACCAATTACTTTAACTCTGACATAAATTGTCATCTCACTGAAGTTAACTTTAGTCAGTGTGTTGGCTTACATGAAGACACATCTAGATGTATAAGAAATCAACTCAACTATGTTGAAATTACACATGGTTACTTTTAAATGTTATAGTATTTCTAAAGTTCCCATTGCTTGTCCTAAAATAATAAAAGTTGTATCTTTTTGTCTTGATGTTGGCTGTCAAATAGATAATATCTGAGTAAATTTCCTTTTGGAATTTTATGGGAGCGGAGTTTGAGTAGTTTTGTTTCTTCGTATATGTTTTAAAAATTTATTATGTTGGTTTTATTTTGTTCTTTTAGTTTGCATCATCATGAAAGTGACATATCTTCATGGAAGAAAGTACAGATATCCAAAATTAGATAACAAAAACTCTACAGAATTTGACTTTTTATGAGAAAACACAAATTTTGAGTGCATATGCATTATTATGTATTTTTGTAGAATATTTGATTCTGCTGATATTTTGTTATATCTGTGCTTTTTATACATATTAATAACTATGAACATATTTTTCTGACATTATACTATTATATCATAATTTTAGTGGCTTCATGATTTTTTATTTTATAGATATATGAGGATATATTTAGCAATTCCTATCTAGGTATTTTTATAATCATGAAAAAGTTTGGAAGCAATCAACTTTTGTATTTTAAAACTAATTCCATACGTAAAATTAAATAATTAGCTAGAATACTTATACTTTAGGAATAATTATTATATGACTAGCCAGCTCCCATCCTCATTAAAAGAAAATACCAGAATATATACCTGTTCATTTGGATATAAGTGCATTTATTCTCTTTTCTCTATTCTAAGAACACTCACTCTATTAATGAGTGTAGGACTTACAAAGGCATATTCTGTCTCATTTATTCAATCAAAACAAGAAAGAAATGTATTTATTCAATTGAAATAAATGGCAGAGAAGAGGAAGATAAGTGAATTGGTGTATTACAAAGTCTTTTAGAATAAGAAATTAACATTGAATTGCATATGTATTTTACTTTTAGTATGCTAGAGAAATACTGAATTGAAATTTATATCTCAAAAACGTCTGTACGAATAGGAATTGAATCATTTACTAAATTATTAAATTGTGCTCTAAGAGTCATTAGCTTAAAAGTGTATTATTGGATTAATCTATGCTGTCACAGGATTCTTTCCATATTTAATATTCTTTTCGGACTCGTCTACATTTTCTGAAGGTTATAAAGGGCTTACGAATGACATCATAAGAGGATGTTTTTTCTTTTCTTCAGGTTAGTTTATGCAGAGGACTGAACTACAGGCAAAGCAGGAAGGATATTTCAGAATTTCACATGTCCACATTACAGTGATTTTTTTCCCTATAGTTCCTCTGTGAAATGAAGCCTTGGAACATAAGCTCTGTGTGCCTGCTTTTAGATAGGAGGGTGTTCATTTTATTCTTTAACTTGTTTAATTTACTTATTTAACTATATTCCCGGGTTCTTTGGTTTGTAGGAAAGAGTTTAGCTTTACTGGATAGAAAACAGGCCAGGGGCTTCCCTGGTGGCGCAGTGTTGAGAGTCTGCCTGCCGATGCAGGGGACACGGGTTCGTGCCCCGGTGGTTTGTAGGAAAGAGTTTAGCTTTACTGGATAGAAAACAGGCCAGGGGCTTCCCTGGTGGCGCAGTGTTGAGAGTCTGCCTGCCGATGCAGGGGACACAGGTTCGTGCCCCGGTCCGGGAAGATCCCACATGCCGCGGAGCGCCTGGGCCTGGGAGCCATGGCCACTGAGCCTGCGCGTCCGGATCCTGTGCTCCTCAGCGGGAGAGGCCACAACAGTGAGAGGCCCGCGTACCGCATAAAAAAAAAAAAAAAAAAAAAAAAAACCAGGCCAGATTTCTAGTCACTCTGTTAATATCTTTGCATACAAAGAATGTTGACTACTGGTTATCAGAATTTTCTTCTTGAATCAGGAAAAGCTGTATAGCTCTTCTTGAATATCCCATGGATACTCACTTTCAAAATACCTAAAGCTGAACTCATTACTTTTTTTTTAAAGTGTGCCCTTCTCCTTTATTTCTCATCCTGGTGAATGATACTAGTCAATTAAAGACCTGGGATCGTCCTAGATACATTTACGTTATTTCACTGGCTTTTACACTGGTTTTCCCGTTTCCTGTCTGGTCACATCCTAATCCATTCTACTATTATTACAAAATAGCTCTAAAATTCAAATCCATTCATAATAGTCCCTTGTTTAAAAGTACTTAATGGTGCCCCAATATTCAGAAGTTACAGTTCAAAGTCTTTATTTTAACATATAAGAAGGCCTTCATCATATGATTTTTGCTTAAAATTTCTCTCTACTACTCTTCATATACACTTGCGCTAGTTTAAATTATGTTTAGCTGCTATTAACACAAACTCAAAAATAGATTTTTAAAGAAAATATCATTTTACTTCTCATAAGAAAAAATAAGCCCAACTATCTGTATCCCAGGCAGCAGGATAGAGAAAGGGTCAAAATAGGTTGTGCCCCCTTCCTTAAGTATTCTTCCAGAGGACATAAAACTAATCTTGCATATCTTTGGCCAAAACTTAATTATGTAGCCCTACTTATGTTTAAAGAAGGACTAGATATTCACATGATTAAGAGTCAGAGAGCATTGATAGAGGAATAAAGGTAAGTAATATTTGATAGGCAGCTAGAAATTTTTCTTCAGCCTGTCTAACCAAGATGTATGGAATGATTTGCTTTCTGAACATGTGATGTTTCTTGGAGACTCATGGTGCTCTGTCTAGAAGGCCTTATTCCTTCTTCATTCAGCTAAATTCTATTCATTCCTCAGAGTCAATTGGGGTCTCTAGGAAATTTTCTGTGACACTCTCAGTCTTATTTACTAGGTTAGTACTCTATTTATACCTATATTATTATCACTTCTCACTCTAAATACTTTATAGAACTATTTAATTTTTAGTATACAAATATGAATTCTTTGTTATAATTGCTTGTTTTACCAAATTTTATATTTTTATACATTTAGGCCCAAAGTCAAGTCCTTACTGAAATTATATAAATATAAGTATATATGAGATACCAGAAAAGTTGATGAGGAGGGAATTTTTCACCTTTATTTGAATCTGAGAGAAGACAATAAAATTCTGGGAAGTGTTGTTTTACATATATGATCTTTTTAGTTTTGCCAGTTTTTATAAGATGGCCTCTAAGAAAAAAGATGCCTTTTAACCATAAGTTTCATTTTTTTCTATATAAAATAATATCTAAACTCTTTTGTGTTTCATTTTGTGTTTTGGTCTAAAAATTGTGATGTAAAACGATTAAAATCCTCTACTGCCTTTTTCTAAGTTAAAATGTATGGAAAACTTAAAAACCTCAAAGAATAAGTGTTTATAGACACTGAAAATTTTACATAGATGCTTTATTTAGATTCTCAAGCCCAACTAAAAAGAAATACTTGATTATGTGTGACTTCATAGTATATCTTCCTGGAGAGAAAGCTATTAGGCTGCTACCGATGGTCATCCACAAAATGGGGGATGTGTGCTGACCCTAAGAAAAAGACTTATTGGGTTAGACACACAGCAATAGATGTATAGTAGAAAGCAGAGTGCTTCTAAAAGATAAATGGGAGTTGGGTAGAAGTAATTTTAGTAGTATGGAATAGGAATGTGACCCTGTCCCGAATCTGTTACATTTAGATGGCAGCAAAACAAAGTTTGTACTAAATACTCAAGTAAGAAAGAAAGACAACTACGAGCAAAGGAAATATTAAAGTTTTCTTACAAAATAAAAATGCCATTACCATAAAAAATACATTTCTACATGGCACTCAGTCTTAAGAAGATCGTTAATAACTGTATTTGAGAATTACTTTTTTCATATGTCATACTGGAGTAATGTTCAAATATTTAAACACATGAAGAATGAATCACACTTAAATCCTTGGTAAAATCTCCTGTACCTACACATCCTCCAGCAAGTGCATTTTTATCATGGGAAGTGTGAGTTTCCCTAAATGTAAAGTTTTCTCTTTTAGTGGTTACCACCTTTCTTTTTCATTCTTACTGATGATCTTAACAGTCTCTGAGATATGTGTAATAACTTTTTTCCTGTACATTTTAATTTCTTTTCATTTTGACTGGTTAAAACTAAAATTAGGAATTACTGATGTTAAATGATATCACAAAAAAGTGAAAAATAGCCTTTAGACATCTCTATTAATGGCCAGGACAAAATAAATAAGATGAAAATACCTGATTCAATGAAAGAAAAATAATTATAAATATGAAGGGTAAGTATTATATCAAAACTTTTCTAAACTTCAGCAATTAAGATTTGGTAAAAAGTAAACCATAATAGGCCAATTTTAAGGTTAACTTAAAACTGAATTTTAGTGGGTGGAAAAATAATGTGTAAACAATACCAAAATAAAGTATTTTGAGGAGAATGTTCCCATAACTTTAGAGATTAAGCCACTTTTATGGTATTTTATGTTTCCTTTTATATAAGCCATACTTGGAGAACATGTTAATAATAATCATTTTCATTAATTATTGAAGATCCCCTAAGATCATGGGGTGTATTGTGAGCTGAGAATTTTGCAGACTGAGGGCTGTGAATTGGACTGTCTGTGCTCACCTAGGGTCTACCACTTAATATGTGTGTGACTTTAAGCAAGTTTTTCAACTCTCAATATTTTAACTAGAACAACTCTAACTAGTTAAAGTTACTATATATAACTGAGAATACTTATATATATATTTTTTCTAAGTTTTTCCATAATTTAGATGCCCCTTAGTTTAATTTCTAGAATAGTAGTTTGTCTCAGCTATATGTTCTCTCTTTCTCCTTCCCCCAAAATCATTGATTATAATGCAGTTTTGAGCAAACCCAATATTTGCAAATTTTATCAGAATTGATTCCAACTTTATTTAATGATTTCAGTGGTAAATTGCATAAATGATTGATATCAGTGCTTCCAATCTGACAACTATTTCTACCAACATATTAAACACTCTATAGTTACTGTATAGAAAGGTATCATAATAGAGCTCTAAGATTTCAAACGTAATAGGACAAACTAAGATGACTTCTGAAATTCAAATGAATACAAATCAATGCATCTTAGATAAGACATTTGCCAAAGAGCCCACTGTTTTCCTTCCACACTCCCACACCTCTGTGAATAGCTCCTTTATTGAAACATCATCAAGTTATCTTAATTTGGTTATATCATTTATTATATGCTGTGATCCTCACTGATTCAATAATTAGCACCAGAAGTGGCCCCATGCAACAAATTATGAAAATGGAAGTATGACTTGTTTTTCTCATATATTTAAGCAGTCTTGGGATAATCTCATTGTTGGGGAAATGTGACACATATAGTCCCTGGTATGCAGTTTCATCATAATTATTCAAATCATTTCTGGTGTTATATAGAGTGAAATGCAGGAGGAGGGCAAGGTGGTAAGAATTCAAATGACTGTGACAATTAGGTGCCATAGTAACAAGGATAAATACAAAATTGGATAGGCACTTGGCTTCTGACATTCCCAGAGAGCAAATATAGGAGAAAAGAAAACTGAAAAGTCATGAAGGTACAAATTGCAATCTGTGTCAAGAGCCAGAAGGCCTCCATGGCTTTGTAGGAGTTTCTGTTCACCTGTAGTCACCAGGCAGTTACAGCTAAGGACCAAACCATTATCTAATTGTAAGGGTAGAAAAGTTTCAGTTGCTATTAAAGGCTAAATTCTACTGAATCTCTTATGCTAAGGTAGGGATTGGCTATCTATGATTCTCAGGCTACCACCTCTTTTTGTAAATAAAGTGTTATTAGAACAGTCATAGCATTGGTTTACATATCAGTGGCAGAGTTTGACAGAGTTGAGTTTTTCCTACAGAGACTCCATGATCCACAATACATAAACTATTTATTATCTTGCGCTTTAAAGAAAATGTGAACTCCTGTACCACAGGAACGACCCTGAGATGTGGGATGGAGTCTTTGAGCAAATGCTGAGTCTGAGAAAGACTAACTTCCAAAATCTATGAACTACCATTACCTGTGAAGGCAATACCACTCCCGCTTTTCAGGAAACCATCCCTTTTCTGTATAAGAAACTTAGGTTAGGGAAACAGTTGCCTTATATGCACCTCTACCACCTGTCATGTAACAACAAGACTTAGGTAATCCTGAAAGAGGAGTACAGGGAGATAACGACAACAAGCTTTGACAACAAGCTTTTACACTAAAACCAAAACAAAACAAACAAACAAACAAAAAACCTAAAAGAACATTTCAATTTGTATTAGTAAGACCCTGAAGAGCATGTGAGGAAATGGGAGTTAGATAAAAGTAATAAAATATAGCATTCAGTTTGGACAAATTCACTGGCATGGGTATACTTATCCATGTTTGGGGATATCATATATTGGTTTGATCTACTGAGAGTGCTGTTAATAGTCTAGTAGGTTAACTAATTAAAGACAGGACTCAGTGGTGACCTATAATCAATAAAGTCAGACTCTTGGAGTTTCTCTTATACTCTAGAGAAGGGAGTTTCAAGGCTCAAGAAATGAAAATGTTAGAATTAATCTGTTTTGAGCAACCTAATCAGCCTCTTGATAACCATAACTCCTAGGAGGGCCCAGAGCCTACACCCATCTCCAAGGTATTCAAAAAGTATTGACCTGGAACAATTGCCTTTTTTGAAGAATTCCATGGTGTCTATTATCTAGAATGGTATAGGAATTAAAGAAATTAATGCCACCATAAAGGAAGATGATGATTCCTACCACAGTTTCATTTAAATTGCTGACAACATGTGAAACTGAGGCACAGGAAAGTAAAGTAACTTGTCCACATTTACCCAGCTGGTTTATAAACAGAGGTAGGAGCCTAATTTTGGCCGTTTGAATCCAGACTTCTTGTTTGTAGCAAATACACAATATTGCCCTTCAGACAATGAGGCAGTTAGCCAGTGGAAATGGAAAGTGAGTGTTTGTGTCAGAAGAAACAGCATTATTTCCTATAAAAGTGTCAAATTTTCAGATGGGGGAGAGAGGATGTGTTGTCATGGTAAAAGAGAATGAAATATAAAAGAGATAATTAGGAATTTCAGAGAGTTAACATACTATTTGACCAAAAAAAAAAAAAAGATAAACTTGTAAATCAATTTTTTTGAAAGAGGGAGAACAATTTTCTGGTTTCACTGGCATATCAAGAATTCAGTTTGATTACTTGGGCATTTGCAGCAGAAAATTGTTGAAAATGTTGTTTCTTTGAGTCATATACATTTCCATGAAATGCCAGTTACATCATGCATATGGAAAATTGGGGGTGCTCATGACTATTAGGAAATAAGAAATGAGATATTTTAGTATAAGAAATAATTGGGTATCTCAACTATAAAAATAAGCTACCAAGTTTAGGGGACTGAACTACAGCTGTGGAATTGCATGTAGAGTGCAAAATTTGCTTATCTGTTTATAACTTAGGTAATGAGTTTTGCTACCCAAGGGTGGGAAGAAATTCTGTAAAGGAATTAAAAATTCCGAGACCTTCCTTTATGATCTTTAGGAATAATGATCCGAGAGCAATCCAAGAGAGACCTGTGGCCTCCATTTTCCTTGGAGCGAGGTTAGATGAACTGAGGAAAAAAGCAGTAGTGAAATGACTTTGTCTCAATCATAGAGAGCAGAATTACAGTAAGGATTTTGGATTACCATGACTGGGCATTGCTACAGGGCCTGAGCACACATTAATCTTTGAATGAAAATGGGAATTAACACTATATTTAGTCTGTAATACACTATGTAATACCTAAAAAAGGAAATTGCATGTTAATATTTGAAAGTAACTGGAAAAGCTATGGATCAGCCCAAGCATTAGTCAAATCAAAGAAGGATGTTTTAACTGTTCTGGTTCAAAAGGACAATGGTGATTAAAAAAAAAAAAAAAGGTCGCTCTTGATTTACACCTTTTGGGGTCCAGTGCCTCAATAAACTGAAAAGGACTTTACCAGATGGAAAGCTTCAGCTGCATGGTTACCTGCAGTCCTTATAGGAAGTTCCTGAGTGATCACATTTTATGCTTAGAACAAGTAGTTTTCTGAAGAAAGTAAGGCTAATCATGGTTAATTTACTTTCTCGATGGGTGACAGAGCTTATCAAACATACAGCAACAATTTCATGCCAGATTTCCCTGACTCAGCAAGTCATTACTCTATATTCTACTACTGTCCGATTGACATATAATCATCAGTATCAACCCTTGAACTCAACTGACCACTTGGTTATTTTAAATGTCGATGAAAGCAGTTGAAATAAGAGCCTAATGAATGGCACATTGATACTTAGGTATGAGTTTAGTCATCCCAAATTAGTGGAAAATGCAATATAGCATAAAACCTTGCTCTTAGATTGTTTAACCTTTTTTATTTTATTTTTTAAATTTTTTAACATCTTTATTGGAGTAAAATTGCTTTACAATGGTGTGTTAGTTTCTGCTTTATAAAAAAGTGAATCAGTTATACATATACATATATCCCCATATCTCTTGCCTCTTGTGTCTCCCTCCCTCCCACCCTCCCTATCCCACCCCTGTAGGTGGTCACAAAGCACCGAGCTGATCTCCCTGTGCTGTGCAGCTGCTTCCCACTAGCTATCTATTTTACATTTGGTAGTGTATATATGTCCATGCCATTCTCTCACTTTGTCCCA
>NC_041220.1:84918473-84920038 GCF_002837175.3 Physeter macrocephalus | reverse complement strand
GTATTTGTTTTTCTCTTTCTAACTTACTTCACTCTGTATGACAGACTCTAGGTCCATCTACCTCACTACAAATAACTCAATTTCGTTTCTTTTTATGGCTGAGTAATATTCCATTGTATATATGTTCCACATCTTCTTTATCCATTCATCTTTCAATAGACACTTAGGTTGCTTCCATGTCCTGGCTATTGTAAATGGAGCTGCAATGAACATTGTGGTACATGACTCATTTTGAATTATGGTTTTCTCAGGGTATATGCCCAGTAGTGGGATTGCTGGGTCATATGGTAGCTGGATTTTTAGTTTTTTAAGGAACCTCCATAGTGTTCTCCATAGTGGCTGTAACAATTTACATTCCCACTGACAGTGCAAGAGGGTTCCCTTTTCTCCACACCCTCTAATCTCTATTTAGGTCTTCTGCCCATTTTTGGATTGGGTTGTTTGTTTTTTTGATATTGAGCTGGATGAGCTGCTTGTAAATTTTGGAGATTAATCCTTTGTCAGTTGCTTCATTTGCAAATATTTTCTTCTATTCTGAGGGTTGTCTTTTTGTCTTGTTTATACTTTCCTTTGCTGTGCAAAAGCTTTTAAGTTTAATTAGGTCCCATTTGTTTATTTTTGTTTTTATTTCCATTACTCTAGGAAGTGAGTCAAAAAAGATCTTGCTGTGGTTTATGTCAAAGAATGTTTTTCTGTGTTTTCCTCTAAGAGTTTTACAGTGTTTTGTCTTACATTAAGGTCTTTAATCCATCTTGAGTTTAGTTTTGTGTATGGTGTTAGGGAGTGTTCTAATTTCATTCTATTAATCCTTTGTCAGTTGCTTCATTTGCAAATATTTTCTTCTATTCTGAGGGTTGTCTTTTTGTCTTGTTTATACTTTCCGTACCTGTGCAAAAGCTTTTAAGTTTAATTAGGTCCCATTTGTTTATTTTTGTTTTTATTTCCATTACTCTAGGAAGTGAGTCAAAAAAGATCTTGCTGTGGTTTATGTCAAAGAATGTTTTTCTGTGTTTTCCTCTAAGAGTTTTACAGTGTTTTGTCTTACATTAAGGTCTTTAATCCATCTTGAGTTTAGTTTTGTGTATGGTGTTAGGGAGTGTTCTAATTTCATTCTTTTACATGTAGCTGTCCAGTTTTCCCAGCACCACTTATTGAAGAGCCATCTTTTCCCCATTGTATGTTCTTGCTTCCTTCATCAAAGATAAGGGGACCATATGTGCATGGGTTTATCTCTGGGCTGTCTATTCTGTACCATTGATCTATATTTCTGTTTTTGTGCCAGTACCATACTGTCTTGATTACTGTAGCTTTGTGATATTGTGTGAAGTCCGGGAGCCTGATTCCTCCAGCCCCGGTTTTTTTCTCAGTTTGCTTTTGGCTATTCAGTTTGCTTTGGCTATTCCATATGAATTGCAAAAATTTTTTTGTTCTCGTTCTGTGAAGAATGCCATTGGTAGTTTGATAGGGATTGCATTGAATCTGTAGATTGCTTTGGGTAGTATAGTCATTTTCACAATGTTGATTCCTCCAATCCAAGAACTTGGTATATCTCTCCATCTGTTTGT
>NC_041220.1:84916126-84917901 GCF_002837175.3 Physeter macrocephalus | reverse complement strand
CTTAATTTCTCTTTCAGATTTTTCATCATTAGTATATAAGAATGCAACAGATTTCTGTGCATTAATTTTGAATCCTGCTACTTTACCAAATTCATTGATTAGCTCTAGTAGTTTTCTGGTAGCATCTTTAGGATTCTCTATGTATAGTATCATGTCATCTGCAAACACTGACAGCTTTACTTCTTACTTGCTGATTTGGATTCCTTTTGTTTCTTTTTCTTCTCTGATTACTTTGGCTAAAACTTCCAAAACAATGTTGAATAATAGTGGTGAGAGTGGGTAACCTTGTCCTGTTCCTTATCTTAGTGGAAATGGTTTCAGTTTTTCACCATTGAGGATGATCTTGTCTATGGGTTTGTCATATATGGCCTTTATTATGTTGAGATAAGTTCCCTCTATGCCTACTTTGTGGAGGGTTTTTATCATAAATGGTGTTGAATTTTGTCAAAAGCTTTTTCTGCATCTATTGAGATGATCATATGGTTTTTCTTCTTCAATTTGTTAATATGGTGTATCACATTGATTGATTTGCATATATTGAAGAATCTTTGCATCCCTGGGATAAACCCCACTTAATCATGGTGTGTGATCCTTTTAATGTGCTGTTGGATTCTATTTGCTAGTGTTTTGTTGAGGATTTTTGCATCTATGTTCATCAGTGATATTGGCCTGTAACTTTCTTCCTTTGTGACGTCTTTTTCTGGTTTTGGTGTCAGGGTGATGGTGACCTTGTAGAATGAGTTTGGGAGTGTTCCTCCCTCTGCTATATTTTGGAAGAGTTTGAGAAGGATAGGTGTTAGCTCTTCTCTAAATGTTTGATAGAATTCACCTGTGAAGACATCTGGTCCTGAGCTTTTGTTTGTTGGAATATTTTTAATCACAGTTTCAATTTCAGTGCTTGTGATTGGTCTGTTTATATTTTCTATTTCTTCCTGGTTCAGTCTTGGATGGGTGTGCTTTTCTAAGAATTTGTCCATTTCTTCCAGATTGTCCATTTTGTTGGCATAGAGTTGCTTGTAGTAATCTCTCATGATCCTTTGTATTTCTGCAGTGTCAGTTGTTTCTTCTACTTTTTCATTTCTAAATCTATTGATTTGAGTACTTTCCTTTTTTTTCTTGATGAATTGGGCTTATGGTTTATCAATTTTATTTATCTTCTCAAAGAACCAGCTTTTACTTTTATTGATCTTTGCTATTGTTTCCTTCATTTCTTTTTTATTTCTGCTCTGATCTTTATGATTTCTTTCCTTCTGCTAACTTTGGTTTTTTTTGTTCTTCTTTCTCTAATTGCTTTAGGTGTAATGTTATGTTGTTTATTTCAGATGTTTCTTGTTTCTTGATTTAGGATTATATTGCTATAAACTTCCCTCTTAGAACTGCTTTTGCAGCATCCCATAGGTTTTGGGTCATCATATTTTCATTGTCATTTGTTTTTAGGTATTTTTTTAATTTCCTCTTTGATTTCTTCAGGGAACTCTTCATTGTTAAGTAGTGTATTGCTTAGCCTGCATGTGTTTGTATTTTTTACAGATTTTTTCTGTAATTGATACCTAGTCTCATAGCACTGTGGTCAGAAAAGATACTTGATACAATTTCAAATTTCTTAAATTTACCAAGGCTTGATTTGTGACCCAGATATGATCTATCCTGGAGAATGTTCCATGAGCACTTGAGAAGAAAGTGTATCCTGTTGTTTTTGGATGGAATGTCCTATAAATATCAATTAAGTCCATCTTGTGTAATGTATCATTTAAAGCTTGTGTTTCCCTATTTAT
>NC_041220.1:84884084-84915965 GCF_002837175.3 Physeter macrocephalus | reverse complement strand
CATTCAGCCAGTCTATGTCTTTTGGTTGGAGCATTTAATCCATTTATATTTAAGGTAGTTATTGATCTGTATGTTCCTATTACCATTTTCTTAATTGTTTGGGGTTTGTTATTGTGGGTCTTTTCCTTCTCTTGTGTTTCCTGCCTAGAGAAGTTCCTTTAGCATTTGTTGTAAAGCTGGTTTGGTGGTGCTGAATTCTCTTAGCTTTTGCGTCTCTGTAAGGTTTCAATTTCTCTGACTAATCTGAATGAGATCCTTGCTGGCTAGAGTAATCTTGTTTGTAGCTTTTTCTCTTACATTATTTTAAATATGTCCTTCCACTCCATTCTGGCTTGCAGAGTTTCTGCTGAAAGATCAGCTGTTAACCTCATGGGGATTCCCTTGTATGTTATTTGTTGTTTTTCCCTTGCTGCTTTTAATATTTTTTCTTTGTATTTAATTTTTGATAGTTTGATTAATATGTGTCTTGGCATGTTTCTCCTTGGATTTATCGTGTATGGGACTCTCTGTGCTTCCTGGACTTCATTGACTATTTCCTTTCCCATATTAGGGAAGTTTTCAACTATAATCTCTTCAAATATTTTCTCAGTCCCTTTCTTTTTCTCTTCTTCTTCTGGGACCCCTGTAATTCGAATGTTGGTGAGTTTAATGTTGTCCCTCAGGTCTCTAGGCTCTCCTCAATTCTTTTCATTCTTTTTTCTTTGTTCTGCTCTCTGGTAGTTATTTCCACTCTTTTATCTTCCAGGTCACTTATCCGTTCTTCTGCCTCAGTTATTCTGCTATTGATTCCTTCTAGAGAATTTTTGATTTCATTTATTGTGTTGTTCATCTATCCGTTCTTCTGCCTCAGTTATTCTGCTATTGATTCCTTCTAGAGAATTTTTTATTTCATTTATTGTGTTGTTCATCATTGTTTGTTTGCTCTTTAGTTCTTCTAGGTCCTTGTTAAACGTTTCCTGTATTTTCTCCATGCTATTTCCAAGATTTTGCATCATCTTCACTATCATTACTCTGAATTCGTTTTCAGGTAGACTGCCTATTTCCTCTTCATTTGCTTGTTCTAGTGGATTTTTGCCTGGCTCCTTCATCTGCTGTGTGTTTCTCTGTCTTCTCATTTTGCTTAACTTACTGTGTTTGGCTTCTCCTTTACACCGGCTGCAGGTTCTTACTTACCATAGTTTTCATGTTTGCCCCCAGTGGCTAAAGTTGGTTCAGTGGGTTGTGTAGGCTTGCTGTTGGAGGGGACTAGTTCCTGTGTTCTGATGTATGAGGCTGGATCTTGTCTTTCTGGTAGGCAGGTCCACGTCCGGTGGTGTGTCTGGGGGTGTCTGTGACGTTATTATGGTTTTTGGCAGACTTTGTGCTAGTGGGTGGGGTTTTATTCCTGTCTTGCTAGTTGATCAGCATAAGGTGTCCAGCACTGTAGCGTGCTGGTCATTGAGTGGAGCTGGGTCTTTGCGTTGAGATGGAGATCTGTGGGAGATTTTGCCATTTGATATTATGTGGAGCTGGGACGTCTCTGGTGGACCAATGTCCTGAACTCAGCTCTCCCACCGCAGAGGCACAGGTCTGATAGCTGGCTGGGGCACCAAGATCCTGTCATCCACATGGCTCAGAATAAATGGGAGAAAAAAAGAAAGAAGGAAGGAAAATAAATAAGTAAATAAATAAATAAGTTATTAAAATAAAAAATAAAAAAAATTTTAACTAAAAAATTTAAAAGTAATAATAAAAAAATTAACAAAGAAGAAACAAGAGAGCAACCAAAGCAAAAAACAAATCCACCAATGGTAACAAGCACTAAAACTATATTAAAACAAACAAACACACAAATGAACAAATAGACAGGCAGAACCCTAGGACAATGGTAAAAGCAAAGCTATACAGACAAAGTTACACACAGAAGCATACACATACACCCTCACAAAAAGAGGAAAAGGAAAAAAATATATATCATTGCTCCCAAAGTCTACTGCCTCAATTTGGGATGATTCGTTTTGTATTCAGGTATTCCACAGATGCAGGGTACATCAAGTTAATTTTGGAGATTTCATCTGCTGCTCCTGAGGCTACTGGGAGAGATTTCCCTTTCTCTTCTTTCTTTGCACAGCTCCTGGGGTTCAGCTTTGGATTTTGCCCCACCTCTGCGTGTAGGTCGCCTAATGGTGTCTGTTCCTGCCCAGATAGGACGGGGTTAAAGGAGTGGCTGATTAGGGCCTCTGGCTCACTCAGGCCGGGGGGATGGAGGGGTACGGATGTGGGGCGAGCCTGCGGCGGCAGAGGCCCGCATGACATTGCACCAGCATGAGGCACACCGTGTGTTCTCCCGGGAAAGTTGTCCCTGGGTTACGGGACCCTGGCAGTGGTGGGCTGCTCAGGCTCCCGGGAGGTGAGGTGTGGTTAGTGAGCTGTGCTTGCACACAGGCTTCTTGTTGGCTGCAACAGCAGCCTTAGCATTTCATGCACATCTCTGGGGTCTGCAATGATAGCTGCACTCACACCCATCTCTGGAGCTTGTTTAGATAGTGCTATGAATCCCTTGTCCTTGTGCACTGTGAAACAGAGGCAAGAAAAAGTCTCTTGCCTCTTCTGCAGTTCCAGACTTTCTCCTGGACTCCCTCCCAGCTAGCTGTGATGCACTAGCCCCCTTCAGGCTGTGTTCACACAGCCAACCCCAGTCCTCTCCCTGGGATCCGACCTCCAAAGCCCGAGCCTCAGCTCCCAGCCCCCACCCATCCTGGTGGGTGAGCAGACAAGCCTCTCAGGCTGGTGAGTGCTGGTTGGCACCGTTCCTCTGTGCAGGAATCTCTTTGCTTTGCCCTCCGCACCTGTGTTGCTGCGCTCTCCTCCATGGCTCTGAAGATTTCCCCCTCTGACACCCACAGTCTCTGCCCATGAAGGAGCTTCCTAGTGTGTGGAAACCTTTCTTCCTTCACAGCTCCAACCCACTGGTGCAGGTCCTGTCTCTATTCTTTTGTCTCTGTTTTTTCTTTTTTCTTTTGCCCTACTCAGGTACGTGGGGAGTTTTTTGCCTTTTGGGAGGTCTGAGGTCTTATGCCAGCATTCAGTAGGTATTCTATAGGAGTTGTTCCACATGTAGATGTATTTCTGATGTATTTGTGGGGAGGAAGGTGATCTCCATGTTTTACTCTTCCACCGTCTTGAAGGTCTCCGTGTTTAACCTTTATAAACAGATACTGTGCAGCATGTATCTGACCATATTACCTAGACTATATTTGATTCTGTACATTTAAAATCATATGCCACTTAAAGGCGCATTTCTATGCAGCACCAATTGTATCAGACATGAGAGCCTCAGGGAAAAAACATGTTGGTATTTTAAGAAAAAACTATATTTAAAGTAAAGAGATGATGTTGAGTTACTATGCCTATATATATGAACACCATAAGAATGGTTTGTATATAACAACTGTTGTCATATTTTTAGCATGTGAATCACAAAATAATCTCTTTCAAAATGTGTGAATAAAGTGATTCATTTTGAAGTCTGTAGCAATTTATGCCAATTAAGTCATATATGCTGTATTGTATATTAACTATTTTACTGTCTTCTTAGCTACTTTGTTGCAATTTTATGTTTTGATTAACTTACAATACACAGTATGCACACATTTTCTTGCCATTATAACTGGTTACATCATGCTAAGTCATTATTCAGAATAATGTATTATTCACTGTATTTGGTTAACTATGTTGAAGTGCTTTTACTCCCACTGTGTGTCTTAGCTGACAACAACGGTTATTTAAAGGGGAGCCTTTTTTTGTTGCTGTGAGTAGGTTGAATGAAGAGCAATGCAATATAATATTGTTTTGAATTTTCACATAAAGTTTATGAGAAACTGTGGTGATAAACTGGTTCAGTAAACTGAAATGGGGAGAAAATGAACAAAACATCAGGGTGATTTTTAGTTTGTTTGTTTTTTGGGTAAGAAGTGGATTTATTTATTTATTTATTTATTTCATTTATTTCTCTTTGGGCTGTGTTGAGTCTTTATTGTTGCGAGCGGACTTTTTCTAGTTGTGGTGAGTGGGGGCTACTCTTCATTGTGGTGCACGAGTTTCTCATTGTGGTGGCTTCTCTTGTTGTGGAGCATGGGCTCTAGCCATGTGGGCTTCAGTAGTTGTAGCACGTGGGTTCAGTAGTTGTGGCACGTCGGCCCTAGAGCATGTGGGCTTCAGTAGTTGTGGCATGTGGGCTCAGTAGTTGCAGTGAGTGGGATTTAGGGCATGCAGGCTTCAGTCGTTGTGGTGTGTAGACAGTCTCAGTAGTTGTGGCACATGGGCTTAATTGCTCCACGGCATGTGAGATCTTCCTGGACTAGGGATTGAACCCATGTTCCCTGCATTGGCAGGCAAATTCTTAATCACTGCACCACCAGGGAAGTCCCAAAGTGGATTTATTTAGAGAGAAACATGCTCCACAGACATAGTGTGAGCCATCTCAGAAGGTGAGAAAGACCAGGGTGACTGTTAATCTGTTTTCATCTACACTCAGAAGTCTAAGTCCAATACTGCGCATATTCATTTATGGAAAATGTGGCAGAGATTGAGAGAGAATCTAAGAAGAGTAATAACAAAGTGATAAATACTTTAAGTGCCCTGAAAGATTTCCTCTTTCAGAAATACTTAGTATAAGAAGGAAAGCAGAACGTAGGACTTAATTTTGGGATTCAGAATTGTGCAGAGAATGTTAAAAAATAAGCATTGTTCATTTACTGATTTATTCTGCCATGTGATTATCAACAGAGACCCATGGAAATTCAGGAATCATACATTTTACACCAATCAAAGAAACAATTGCTTTATGCTTAGTCATCCTGTTTTCCTGGAAATAAACCATCCACACAATCACTGAGATAAGTTTTTACAGAACACACTTAGATTTTTCTCTCCTTGAAAAGATTTAGAGTGTAGTGGAGAAAAAAATAATTTCACCATATTATCTGAATTAAAACTAGGATAAAACCTTTCCTTGAAAAAAATAGTATGTGGGGAAGAAAGGAGAATAGGGTAAAAGTAGACATAACTCACCAAGGATTCTGGTTTTCTCTTTAAAAATGTTTCATGGGTCTTCAGAATCTCAGGATCAATGTCAGCCTATCCAAACATCTGTATGAATTACAATAATGAATCTTTTCTGAAATAAAGTACCTCCTTATAAGCCCAATAAGTAGAGCAGAGACTGAATATATGTCCCCACCTAACCCTTGGCAGACAAGAAAAACAGCAGATTATTCCACCTCCAGGGCCACACATTTTTTTCCTGACCCAAGCATTTTATTCATTTGTTAAGAGTTATATTTAGGTATAATTTCTCTTTTAATTTAGCCTGAAATACCATAAACAAAGGAACTAACTATGTCTTGGATTGTAGTAGAAAGGTAAAAGAAGATCTTTAATTACATAGTAATTTATTGTTGTCAATTAAAAAATATCTTCTATCAATACAAATAAGCAAACCTGTTGTAAACCATGAAATCAGAACAAATGCCATTCATAGGCATCAAATCACACTATCCTTTGCCCACGTAACATAATTTTTTCTACATATTTGCTAATTAATTCCAGTGTCCAATGGGGTGTTGTTAAATGAAGTTCATTTAATGAAGTAAGAAAGTATAAATATCTCTAAATTGGTTTTTGAATATTGGCATATGCCAGTTTCACTATTAAGTTATTTAACAAATCCATATTTGACAAGTGTGCATATTCTAATGCAATATTCAAGAAACAGTTTTTAAATCAGTTTGACTTGGTTTAAATAGGCAGTGATATGTAGCTCACTTTGAAAGATGCAGTTAAAAGTACAATAAAACATTTAATCAATTTCAGTGAATTCAATTTCCCAAACTCTCTTTCAACAAACTGATTAAAATTCATATCTCAGTCCTGACCATGTATCAGGCATTAGGTTTGGCTTTTGATGTTAGGGATTAAAAAAGTGAATAAAAGTTAATCTCTGACCTTAAAGAACTCACAACTGGCTCATGACAACATAATTTTTACCAAAACGAGTTTTTGAGAGGAGTAAGAATGATCTTCGCTCTGCTTCCCTACAACAGATTAATTAGTTACTCAGAGTGCCAAATCCAGCTTCAGAGGTACAAGAAGCTAAATTAGAGATCTGTTTATACAGTTCTCCTGTTTTCTAAATACTTACTACTATAATACATGTGTTCATTTTATTCCCCATGATCCACAACAGTAGCTTTTAAAAGCAGATGTGGATACTTTGTTTATGAGAAAACATATTTTTCAAAAAGAATCAAATAAGCAACAAGAACAAAACCTAAAAACCTTTCTAACACTATTGTTAAACATGAAAATGAAAAATATCTGGTTGAAACAGCTTCTTTCATTAACTGAAAAAAATACTTAATAACTTCAAGCACATTATTTTTTTTCCTTGAGCTTCATACCATCAAATCAGATTAAATAGTATTTACAGAACTTCATGGTTCAAAAATCATGGTGCCGGGCTTCCCTGGTGGCGCAGTGGTTGAGAGGTCCGCCTGCCGATGCAGGGGACATGGGTTCGTGCACCGGTCCGGGAGGATCCCACATGCCGCGGAGCGGCTGGACCCGTGAGCCATGGCCGCTGAGCCTGCGCGTCCGGAGCCTCTGCTCCGCAATGGGAGAGGCCACAACAGTGAGAGGCCCGTGTACCACAGAAAAAAAAAAAAAAAATCATCGTGCTTTACATTATATAATTTTCTTTTTGGAAATAGTTTAAAGTGATGAAAAGGCCAGTAACATACTTTCATAAATTAAAAAAAATTTTGTCTCCTTTAAAAATGGAAGGGCACATCCATCATATGGATGATAATGAAGGAATGATGAAGGATTGAAACAGGAAATCTTTACTCTCTGTCTTTGGTCCCCTGCAATGTGCCTGTGAACAGCAGTGTTAAAGGCCTTAAGGATATTTCAGAGGGTAAACCTCAGAGAAATCTTAAACCTGATACGTATTCACACCCCCAAATCACCACAGCAGTCATCCAAACCAAAGTCATCTTCAAAATTCTTAGATTTCAGTGTCATTTTCAGGCTTTTGCCTCTAGACTTTGGGTGGGATTTTTGGAATCTCACCCTGGGGCTATAATCTGGTTTTTGGACTAAAACTTATAACTCTGGAGTGATAACTTATCCTGATGCTGAATTGTCCTTGAATATAAGTTTGTAGAATCTGTGTTTGTTATGTGATTCTACTTCTCTTTTCATATTCTCTTCGTAATCCAGGGGGAAACCCATATCAATGCTTTTTTATCTATCTATATTTCTTTATAGTGTCAGTGAATAAAACTTTAGGTATTATAATTTCTACAATAATGAATTTTGTCAGGGCTTTTGACTCTCAAAGAATTAATAGCTTATCATGGAGTGTCTGATCTTGCCCAGTATACTTTGTCATTCTACATAGAAAACTCCTCCTATTTCTACAATCACCCTTAATTCATGGAAGTTTCCAGGAGTATGGAGAATATCATTTTGTAAAAGATTAAAAGATATAATAAAATACAAGTAAGAATAAATTTACTATCTGACCTCCTAAAGAAACAGGGAAAATCTAATCATCAAATCACTTTGGGGATGATTTTTGGATGATTATAACCTAATTATATAAATTCTAGTCTTGTTTGTGGGATTCTCAAAAATGAGAACTCTATGAGATCACATTTAGTATTGACCTAAGGAAAAAATGGACCTTTCCACTGTGCAAAAGTAGAAATGCCAGGAGAAATACTGTTTCTAAAATTATAATGAAACTTACTCTACATCCTTTGGAAACCTGTTGTGTAACTTGGCAAATTCTAATTACCTGTTTCATTTTCTTTTGTAATTTCAGGCCTCTCTTCTTAACTTTGCTCCATGTAAAGTTATTCTTGATTGTATGATATTTAATTTCCCCCAAATGTGTTCCAGAAATCGAAAAATGATTGTAACTTATCCTAACTTAGTATGATCAGATTTTCTATGTTCTCTCATAAATGCTTTGTTAATGTACCTGATAACGTATGTTGACCTATTGGAATCTACAACTATTTTACCATAATTTTTAATTGAAAGTACAGTGAATGTTTGAGAATTATTTTTTTCTAGTTTTGTTAGAGGAAGAGTTATCACACATGCATGATCTTGAACGTGATTTTTACTTCTAGAGATCACAAAATAACTTGGTCATTTCTGTTGCCACATTGCATTGCAAGCTTGTATATAATTTGCCTTCTTTTATCACCCTGGGTCCCTTTTGGTACTGAATACGAGTTTTATCTGCCCCTTGAATGTGCTAGGTTTTTTTTCCCAGGAGTTTTATGTGTTTTTCATTTTTACAAGCTGACTCTGAGTTTGTACAAGCTTTTCTGCATTTCTACCCTGTTTTGGTGCAGTTGTATTACATTATTTTTGCTCTCTTCTCTTTGTTAACTTGTCCAGATTTAGAATCACCTGAAAAATTATGTTTATATCCTGATCGAGCCATTCTTGCTGAGTTCTAACAATAGATTTAATATTTTTGACTTGTATAATATAGAATAAGAATTGAAATTAGTATCTAGAATAACGCAACGACAAGTATAACTTTACACCTTTAAAATAAGAACTTAATTTTAAAGTCATGGCTGTGTAATTATTGTGTACTCTCTTAAACATTTTTACAATGTTTTTGAACATTTGATATTACGTAGTGAAACGGGAAGTTGTAAATTGTAGTTTGTAACCCTTTCTTACTAAATGAGAGAATTCTATTCTTGAATTTACGAGAATGATCATTGTCAAGTTAGACAAAATACTCTGTTAAATGTAATAGGTTACACCATACAGATAATTTTTTATAATTTATAATTGTTATTACTATAAGTTCATACAGATGATATCTTTGATACCAATTTAAATCTATTGTAAGATGTTACTATTTTGATGCAGTTTTTAAGGCCCCATCACATTTTGAGGCAGTTTTTAAAGCCCTGTCACTGTTTTACAGCAAGATTCCTTTGCGGCTTCATTAGAATAATCTATATTTAGAAATATTGTTCATATGTATATTATTTAGCCATACTTTTGGGATTGCTTTGCTAAAGTTAGTGTTGGTGGATGAAGGAAATAATTTGAAGAAAGCCTTTATCCAGTTTCTGTGGAAAAAGAATGTTCAAAATCACATAATTGTTCATTTTCTCAGGAAAAGTTAAGTCAAGACCATAATATAACTATAATTAAAATGTTTTGATTCAATCTTGCAAATAATTTCCTGGAACTACTGGGTCTTCCAAAATCTGTGTGTCCAAATGGATTTCCTAATGTCATTACTTTCAAAACTTTTTCCTTCTTCTCTATGTACTCGATTTCATTAGACTCCTCAAACCAAGTGTCTGCCTTCCAAAAATAGATTTAGACTTCCCCCACATTTTCCCATTAAAACAAAACCAGAACAGAAAGAAGTGTACAGGAAAGATATTACATTTCTCATTAGGCCTGCTGCTTTACTCTCATTAGCCTCCCCTTGTTTCCTTTTAGGAGCTATGCACATAGAGCAGTGTTTTTCCATGGCTGTCTTTGCTGGCCTGACTCATCATCTACAGTTCTTGTAGGTGAATGAAGTAGTAGATGTTAATTCCTTTATATAGTCTCCTTACTCTGAACTCTGATTTCTTCAAATTCTTAAATAGAAAAATACAGACAAAACAGAATTTTATCTTAACTCCTTTTTTTTCATATTTGCACGCTTATCATAGAAGGTCTACATTTAAAAAGAATTTTCACGAGAACATAGAGGTACATAAAACTCAACATTGAAACAAAGGTATTTTAAAACTTTTAATTATGTCCTAGGTTCTACGACTTTTCATGGAATCTACAGATTTAATTATCTTTTCTCTGTTTTCAGTTTTCTTGGAACATTTCTTGAATTATATTTGTCCCTGCCAGATTTATAAAACTACCTTATTCCCTTTTTACTCTGCATATTCACCAGTGAGATTTCCAGTATTTTTTTTCCCATTTCTAAGCTTTATTATGCAACATAGGCATATTTATCTGTTAATTTATAAAGGGTGAATTTTTCTTTCTAAATGCACATTTTGAGGGACATCTCAGAGTTCCCTTCTAAGATATTGTTTCCTGACAGTAGTGTCAACAGTGTGATTTTAGGAAAGGAATACTTAGAAACTATTTTATTCTATAAACACTTTCTTTGGAATTTTCTACAGCCTTCTCATTATGGTCACTAAATCTAAGAGTGGGTTTAAAGAGGAATGCATTCTTTATCCGATAGTATTTCTATCAAGGATAGAAAATAATTAGGTTTGCATAACCTTATTCTTTCTTAGAGACATAAAATTGTCTATTCAGGGAATCACCCATTTTCTTTTGCCTAAGTGCTTTAAGTCCAAGGTCAACAGTATACTGAATTAGTTTAATAAACCTTTACTGAGTGTTTCCTTTATGTCAAGCAAAGCACTTCTTGGTACTGTTTTTGCAAGCCAGTCAACATTTTCTTTGGAAGATTCTTTTGTTTTGTTTTCTAGACACAAACACTGAAACCTAATTGCTCTATATGATCCTTTCCTATGTTTTAAAGGAAAAAAATTAACAGAGCTGATTGTGCAAAAAGATGGCAGGAGAGATAGCAGTCTGCTCATAAGAGACTCGCTCATTCATTTTAACAGTGACTTTTGGGGTGATAATAGTGCAATCTTTTATTGTTCCTGGAGCATGGAGTAAGTATTATTCCTGGAGCATGTCAAACTGTGAGAAAAGTCAAGTTGAAGAAGATGATACTAGACCTAGGTATTTGTGAAGAGGGAAGAACTTGTGGATGTCTTCTAAACACATAGGGCCAGCCACAAATTTATGGAGTGCGCATCTTTCATTTCAAGCAGGCATTTTGATCATAATGTTAAATAGGACAATTTTTCCAAGCTTAGGGCCCTTATTTTATATTTAGTTGAAGAAGTTTAAGAAAATGTCTGAAAGACTCCATAGCTCAATATATCAAAAACTGATCTCATTACTACATTCCTTATAACACAGACACACATATTCAAAACTAAACTGACTTTCAAATTGAAAAATACATCATTTAAACTCAGTTATTTCTGGCATTGGTTAATACCTTCAGCTCAGTATTGCAATTTAGAATCTATGAAGTAATGCTTCCTTGTTACTGAAACCCATCTCTACCAAACTTTTCAGGCAATTAATACACCTCAGAAATAATTCTGAAATCTGACTTCTTTCTATTCTCATTGGAATGGAAATGAGTTTAGTTTAGGACTTTATTTTTTACCCTACACTCAGGCATCCTTCTCAGTCTCTCTTTACTCTAGCCCATATTCCATGTTGTCTCTGCAATTAATCTTCATAAAACTATGTCTGCTGATAGCTCCATTACCTTGTAAATTATATTTGTTAACTAAGGCTGCCATAACAAAATACCACACACTAGGTAGATGAAACAACAGAAATTCATGTTCAGAAATGTATAGCTCCAGAGGCTAGAAGTCCAAGATCAAGTTGTCAGCAGGTTTGTTTTTTTTCTAAGGCTCTCTCCTTGTTTTGAAGATGAGTGCCTTCTAGGCGTGTCCTCACATGGTTGTCTCTTAGTCTACATGTTGTCTATGTCCTAACCTTCTCTTCTTATAAGGACACCAGTCATATTGGATTAGAGCCCACCTGTATGACCTTGCTTCACCTTAATTACCTCTTTAAAGACTTTATTTCTAAATACAGTCGCATTCTGAGATACCAGGAGTTATGACTTCAACATGAATTTTGGGAAGATACAATTCAGCCCACAACAATGACAGATTATTTTCCCATGTACATGAGATCTCCTTAATCTGGTCCTAATGTATCTCTTTATTCTTGGCCTTTGACCATCCGCTCCATTCCATTTACCTACATCTGTTCAAAGTGAAATTCTTTCTGCCTGAAGGACCCTTATCACTTCTTCACCTGAAAAACATCGATTGTTTATTCAAATGCTTTTTCCAATGTTACCTCCCAAGTGATAACATAATCCCTTTTAGTAATGCATTTGTTTACATAGAGAATAAAGTGTGGAGTCAAAGGTCATTAAAGTGTTTCAAAGCTGGTGTCATTTCTATATTCATTTTATATCCCTTTTCTCCACTCTTCTATTGTACCACTTTTGTTTTATGCTATTTTGTTAAAAGTACCCTTCTAAATTGAATTTAATAGTTATTTGAGCAAGATGGGATATAAAGCTATTACTAATTATTAAGTACCTACACAGGCATTATTCTTATTACTGAGAATGCAGTGATGAATAGACCAATCCCTAATGTCAAGGAGTTTATTCTTGCAATAAAACAATCTTACACATCTTTATTATAGAATGTGCCACACTGTTATTTAATTTAGCTATACACATTTACGTCTCTTTGGCTAGACAGTTATCAAGAATATTAGGAACTTTTATTATCCATCTGTTCATCCCCAGGACCTAGCATAATGCCTGGAATAATAAATATTTGTTTAAAAAAGCAAAGAAGACATGGTGAAAATAAGATAAGATCTCTTCTTCCTCAGAAAATACCAGCCAAGTAATTGACGCATCTAAGTGACTGAATTCTGTGGATCAGAATAAGAGCCTTTCATTAATTTAGCGTCTTTTAAAAGTATAGAATCTCAGTTCCTCTGATCAGCAGCTATTTCTTGTCTAATAGCAAGCTCTACTTTTTAAAGTATTGAAATCTCTCCTTCATCTCTGTCAAGTTTAAAGAAAAGAAAGCTGTCAAATGTAGACCATTCTACCACAGATCATCTCATTCGAAAGGTCACTCTACCCCTTGTATACAGTAAGTAATTGGATCAAGCGTTTCAGTGAATGGTCACTACTTACTCACTGTCATTTGGTCTCACAATATGTCAATTTATCTTGCTTATTTGACAAGAGATAGTATGATTATCCAAGAGCATGCCTTCTGCCATATTTCAGTGATGTTATAACCAACAGGGGTGATGAAGTAGTTTCCTGGTAATGTTCTTACATGTTGTCAGTCCTCTGGGTTCTAATTTAGTTTCTTCTTCTCTTCTTACTCTGTATACTCTCCCTGAGCGCTCTCATTTACTCTCCTGACTACAGTTCTATGCTATACACAGATTATCCCCCAAAATAAATCTCCAACTAAGACCATCCACTTCAGATTCTAACTTAGAGAGTCAACTTTTTATTCTACACTTCTCACTGAATGTCCAATAGGTAATATCAATATCTTTAACATCAAGATCATGTTTTTTGACTATAGTAGTCTGCTCATCTTCCTTGTCACTTATTTCAACAAATGTTACCATTGTGTTCTCAAACTTAAACCTTGAGAGTCACTATTTTCCCCTGTTCTACCTCTCATATAGCACATATTCTATTCTATTAATTCTACAACCTCATATCCCTTGAATCTGGCAATTTTACTTTATTTCTGCTCCTGCTACCTGAGTCTAAACACATCTGCAACAAATTAAACAGCAGAGTAGTTTAGTAGTTCTAAACTAATTTTAAACTGTCCAGCCAAGAACACACTACCAAATTATGTTTTTCAGTTAAAGAGCATAAATACAAACTCAAGATGCATATTGTCAATTTTAAGTCTTTACCTCCTTGGAAATAAGAATAATGTTAAATTAATATTTATTGAACTATGTGAGGATGATTTTAAGGAAATAAAATGCCTTATCTTTCATATATAATTACTAAATATACACATATATATTTTTCTCTCTATATATACATATATAGAGAGAGCTGTGTGCACATATAGATGGCTTTATAATTTAAACATGTTTAGTAATGATATATGTACAAACATACATTTTCAAACAAACATGTTAGTCCATACACTAATTTTCATGAAATAAAGATATATTTATTGTACAAGTATATCAGCTGAAATACTTCAGGTTGTCATCAATTAAAATACCAACTCAGTCCATATATTAAAACACATTTTTTAAAAACGTGCCTTAAAGAGAAATTCACAGTGATAATTACAACTTATTTAAATATGAAAAAAATGAAACAATGTATTACAAGTTTCTGATAACATTTCACAAAGACACAAAACATACAAGTTTTGTGAACTGGTTTGGTCCACCTTAACAAATTTCTTTGCCTACACTTAAAATTCTGCAGTACACCTTTGAACATGACTTTCACAGTGATATGATTTTGTTCTTCAATGAACATTATACATTGTTTAATTTAAAAGCTAAAGGGAAGGCATTATTCTAAAAAAAAGACAAAATGAAGGGATTTCAATGAAAATGTCAAGTTGCCTATGTCTAGGATATGAAGAACTTGTAGTTTTGAATTTTATTTTCTTTTCACAGATCCATTAACTAAAGATAATGTTTAATCTGTTACCAGAGTCACATCTGACTTTTTGAACATTTTCATCAGTGGCACCTACAAGTCAGACTTAACACTAAATAGAAAGATAGGATCATTGATTACAGGTCTTGGAAAGAAACCAATCCACAAACCCAGAGGTGATTTCACAAACACAGCTGTAACAAGCTGGACATATGCCAGAGTTAGATAACAGTATAATCATAGAGGAAAAGCTGTGAATTGAGGTGGGTGAGCTTATCAGGAAGCATTAGTGTTTGCCCTCCCGCTTTAGGAAATTTTCATAACTTCCAGGTAATAGACAAAATTTCATCCATCTGTATTTTTCGTCAGATGGCAATAACAAATCAAATGCTTCCAAAATTCAGATGTCTGTTGCAAACATAGAAAACTTAAGATATTTAGCCAACATTTTGCTTTCAGAGTTTTAGAGAAAATATTCATGCAATGTTGTGTCCCCGACAGAGAGCTGCCATTTTAAAAATATACACTGTTGTTTTTCCTGCCATGTTATAATAGAAACACCAATATTCAAAACAACTACACACATTGTGACATAAAGGAGAAATTAATATTTGAATAAGCATTAAAATCTCCAACTCAAAATGTTATTGCTGTAATATATTAACTTGTTTTTATCATTCATATTAATACCATGCACATCTATATCAGTCTGTGCTCTCCCTTTTAGAGCAGGTGCTTTGCCACAGCACCATCTTCTGTGAAATAACTACCTCTTTTTTTAGAGAGTGGATACCCTAAATGTGTGGTTAACCACCTTAATCTCCCTGGCTCATTTAATCTTCTCTCTTCTCTTCTCTCTCTGTCCCTCTCTCTCTCAACAGAAGTTCACTTCAGTGAAATAACTTGCACCAGACCACACAATTATTAAGTGGGAAAGTAAAGATCAAAAGCCAGAGACTTCAAATTATTGAGTGGGCATTGTAGTTTTCTCCCTAAGCATGCAATTCATCTCACTCCCCTTATGTACCTGTCACATAGTTTGAGTGGAACTGATACATACAAACTCCAAGATGAGCTCTGATAGCTTAGTGTCACAGGGCAATGAGTCTGGAAAAGTTGACAAAGGTCTACATATTCCCTGCCACAGAGACTAGGCTTCCTTCTTTTCAGTGTGTGTTTGCGGGGGGAGCACTTTCTAAAACATTTTAACCAGAGGAAGTCCATTTTTGGGCTCTTACTTCAGTGACAAGAGTCTTGTAGTGCCATGTGTGATGGATATGAGGGTGATCAGACTAACAGTTGGAGTACTAGGACATAGTGAAATGCAGTCCAAAGATGATCCTAGTTTAATAAAACTAATAAATGAAAGAAATAGATTAAAGGAATATTTAGGAGAAAAAACAATAAGCATTGGTGATGGGTAGCATAGACGATCAGACTAACAGTTGGAGTACTAGGACATAGTGAAATGCAGTCCAAAGATGATCCTAGTTTAATAAAACTAATAAATGAAAGAAATAGATTAAAGGAATATTTAGGAGAAAATTAATAAGCATTGGTGATGGGTAGCATAGACATTGATAATCAATAATATTGAGTATTGATAATCAATAGTAATCTTGCAGTTATTGATATTTATGACCTCAAATCTTCCAACTCATTTATTCTCTTTCTTTGGACTAAAACAAATCCTCATAGACTCTGCAGAATGTTTCTGAATGGCATTCATAATGTTACTAGCATAGAGAAGAATATCAAAGTTCAAAATAAATTGATACGTGTTTCTTGATTCACTCTTTAGAAATGTTTGATTTATTGATGGTCTCCATGCCTTAATTCAGGGAAGAGATGGAACTTCCTGTGTCAAACAGAATCAGGTGTATTTTCATAGTGCCTATTACTGTTATTATTAAATGAATCGGGGCCTGCTGTTCACCGCTTACAAAATCAATACTCACAAATGTTGGAAGCAAAGGAAAGGTTCCTTTAATCAGATTGTGGCAATCTGGGGAGATGGTGTACTCAGCATCCCCCCAAAACCACCTCCAAAGATTCGGCTCAACCATGGAACTCTTAAAGGGAAGGAAGGAAGTAATCTTAGTTGCCTATTGAGATAGGGGGCCAGAGTCATCGCATCCCCCCACTATGTGCAGGCTTCTTGACTTCTTGTGATCTTCCTCTAGATGTTATCTTTTTCACACAGTTTGGTCACAAAGTTTGCGAGATTACTGAAGGGGAAGCTAGGGAAGAGATCTCGTCATCTGTTTGTTTCTTAATCTTCATTTCTACTTCTTTGATCTACAGAAAGAACTGACAAGTTAGACAAAGTATTGTGTGATTAAAAGATTTTAAAGGTGTGCTTGGGCCAGAGATGAGTAAAGAATGGTGTGCCAGTTTAGGGTTAAGACAAAAGGGTGCCTCCTGCAGAGAGCTCTTTCCTACCAAAAACTGCTTACAAATCTCCACTTGACAGAACATCATTCCATTTCTATAGGATTAGGGGCAAAAGTCCATCTTCTGTAACTTCTTCATGCTGACATAGGGTGCTGTATTCTCAGAGTGGAAGATGTCAACATGGGTCTGTAGCATCTCTTTGCTGACAATTTTAGTTGTGTACTTACATATACAGGCAAGCTACAATTATTTTGATGCCTACAAAGATATAGATTATTATGAGCAATAATGTTAATCCCATTCTTTTGAGGCCAATTCTTGGAATCGTGCTAGCCATAGATTCAGTACTGCTAAAGTTGGAGCAGCTTATGTCATGGTTATAGTCTGGTCATCATGCAGTTAACTTTTTTCCCCTCTGGTGGCAGTTACAGTATCTGTAAAACAACTCAGTAATGTGCATCAGACACTGAGTCTGTGACTCTATTGTCCTAATCATTAACTGCTCAGTTTTGTACTTGGGCGGGAGGGGCCCTGCAGGGTTCTGCTTGGTTCCATTATGTTTGACATGTAAAGAGATTATGTTTTCAGAATAAGGGAAAAGAAACGTAGGGTCACTGAATCCTAGGATGACCTTTGAAACCCAGGTAAACAATATCATATAACTTAATTTTTGTATCTGATGAAGTAGAGAGATCCACTGGGGTTTTTTGTATTATATTATAGTTTATAGTTTTTCTCATAGAAGTCATTGGTTATCAGCACTCTTTGTTTTCTTCCAGAGCAGTCAACATTCCTTCTACCCATTCACTCCTATTTTTCCCTAACATATAGGCTGCTTGATCCCACTGTGTATCAGTTTATCGTTTAAGAACCAATCAGTAACTGAGTCTTAGGAATAACTGTGACCTTTATCCTTTAAAAAATCCTAATGAACTCAGACTGTCATCAAAGCTACATTAATTGTAATGTTCTTGCCTATAATTATCTGTTCACTTAATAATAGTGTTAGAAAATTTATCCGTGACTTGGAAAAAGGCAAAAGATGTTACTGGGTATTTTGTCAGTGTAGTCCTAGACTTGACTTTCTCTTGTCTATGCTATTTTACAATTCTGTGGGGCATATAACTTATAGACTTTTGGCTAGTATGGATAAAAAGAATTTTGGTTCAATAAAACAGACAACCCCAGAGATTAATATTTTCTTGCCCTGTTGGATAGTAACCAGTGTTGGATAGTAACTTGCTTAGAGAGGATACCCTAGCTTCTCAAGTGGTTTTGAATTGGTTTAAACTCTTTCTAAGACCCTTCACTAACTAAATAGTTAAATAAAATCTTATAACTTGTGTTCACATTATAGCTGCAAGACAGTCATCATTGTACCTTTTAAGATTTACATTTTTAAAATATTACTAATTAAACTATAAACTCTATGAAAGTAAATACTGTAAAATAGTTGTCTCCTCACATATCTCCAGTAGGTAGTACATAGATGCATAGTAATCAGGTGATATATGTATCTTTAATTAGTAAGTGAATAAATGCATTAAGTATAATATAAAATTAGAGACTATAATTATCAGTGTGTTATAGACCGTGCCAAATACTGTGTTCAGTTCTGGGCATAACAGCACTCACTTTATGATAACAGTGAAGCTGCCAGAATTCATGATAATATCAAGAACTCAAGCTGCTTAATCACAATATGAAAGCATATAGCAAGAACATAACTGATGATGTGTTGATGTATATATGAATATAAAGAGGTACAAAAAGTCCTATCTGTGTTATTCAAACATTGAGAATCATCTATAGAAGAGTGAATGTTATGTCACTCACTAAAGGAAATATTCTGTTCTATTAAAATGCTTTGGTGATATAAATATTGTAAGTGTATGTATGTTATGTTACATAACTTTATGTGACATAGTGACACTTAGCTGTAACCAACTATTTAATAATATTGACTAATAAAGTCAGTGCAAATTTAATAATTAACCTATGCAGAAAACAGAAATTTAGAGGTACTCATCTATGTTGGAAATCCACAGAAGAGGAAATACATATGCCCAGTAAACATGGAGTTAGACATTCAACCTTATTTGTGAGTAGGAAAAATGCCATTTGAGATGAATCTAAGTTTCAAATTTATACCTATTTTATTGGCAATACATACATACATACATACATACATACATAAAATAAAAATAAAATCTGATAATGATAAGTGTTGGAAAGGATGAGTATTCACAAGGTATGTTGGAGAAAAATTGGGACAATTGCTTTGGAAAACTTTTTGACATTATCTGCTAAAGTTGATCATATACCTTATGATTCAGTGCTCCAACTACTAGGAATATATAAAAAGGAAAGCTCTTGCACATGTTTGATCGGAGACATGTAAAAGGTGTTTCCAGGCAGCGCTAGTCACAATATAAAAAACCTAGAGAACACTGAGTGTACATCCACAGAAGAGTGGATGCGTACACTATGATATATTCACACATGGCATGGTATACAACAAACAAAATGAGTGATCTACAGCAGCATGCAACAATGCAGAGAAATCTTAACAGTAAAAGAATAAATTAAAAAGTAAGTTTCCAAAAGATTGTTTTTTATGAACCACTTACTCTAAATCTTATGTATTTTTCAAAATATAGAAAATATATGTATATAGTTCTCAAAAAACCATATAGATGCAGTAGGTCTATAAAAAAGGAAAGCAAGACAATGGAATGGAGAGAGTGTACATTAAGGCAGGTTTTTGTAGGAGTCCTGATTTTGTTTGGTGTTGTTGGTTCATAGGTGATGCCACTACTAAGAGATAAATAAAAATTAAACAGGAAAAAAAGTAATAGCTAAGCTTCACTTATTAAGTATTTTCAAATTGTTTATAATGATAAAGAGTCAGAAGTTGAGACCTGGAATCTCTTAATTACCTTATACACATCTATGGAGAAACTAATGTATATTTCACCATGTAATGTGTATCAAATGTAAACCAGAGGTCATGTTCATAAATTATTTTGTCACTTTCATAAAGTTCTGAGTTAAAAAAACACTGTTTTCCCTACGTCTATACCATATTATTTTACATAAAAACTTAAATTTACAAACTACTAAATTAAAATTACAATGCTTAGGATTGGAAAACCAAGTATACAACATTTCTCACACACACAAAAAAAATAATAAAAACTGCTTATTTCTGATTGGGTGTGTGGATTATGGATATGTACTAGGCTTATGATTACACAATCTACAGATTATATTTTTTAATTGTTAATAAATATGTCCATAAAATATCTAACATCTAATTCTCTTGACTGGGACAACTGAACTAGATTAATTTCAGATTGCCATACCAAAATCATGTCCAAACCAACTGATTTATTCATTTGTCAACCAAGTCCTCTGGTAAGAAAAACGGCCAAATTCATATTTCTTTTGAATGTGTTATTTTGGAATTAAGAAATCATAGTCCATATTGACTTCATATATGGAATTTTAAATCACAAAGTAAGAAGATCCATTAAAAGTCATGGAGATATTAAAGTAAATATTCAATACTTTTGTCTGAGAGTGCCATGGAATCTATTTTTAGTATTGTTTACAAAAGTTACAACACCCACCCTCCCACCTTCCCCCGTCTTCATCTAACACTGAAAATATTTGTGCAGTGTTCATTATGAGCAAAGGCTCTACAGATGCTGCCTGAAAAAGAAACAGAAATGAGACACAATCCCAGTTCTCAAGGTACTCACCAGTGGGGAAGTTAAAGCAACAAAACAAGGAAGCGGAAGCATGTGTTGGGGGCTCTATTTGAAGAACAAGCAAATTACTATGAGAGTATTTTGGAAAGAAGAATACAAATATAGATTGTTTCACTAATTTTTATGCCTTCATCTACTAAGACATCTCTTTTGAAGCCTTGATAATATAGTGAACTCCATAAAAAACTGGAAGCTGTCAAAGCCCAGTGCATTCATGGAGGCAAAACTTGTTTTTATACAATGGAATGTCCTTACCTGTGCATTCTTGTCTTGCCCTTTGGTCTGAGAGCATAATTGTACAGGGAAATGTGGAGTATTTATAAGAAGAGTTGACACCCTATCACTTGAAGATACATATATCTTGTCTTATGCAAAATATACCAGAGTAACTTTTGAGTCAGATAAGCAGCCTGTTAAAAGGCCAATGTTTCTTGTTAATTAGAAGCAGATTAAGAGTCCTCTGAGTTTTCCTGTAATGGCATATTTTCCAGAAATGGATTTTGGAGTGAATTTCCTCACATATGGTTAGAAAAAAATATATCATTCTAGTTTCGTCCCTCTTTCTTTTTGAGGAAACAAGAAACAGGGTCATAATAACAGGATCCTGGATAATTAACAAACTGATCATTGTGCTTCGTTGTTATATTTCTATAGTCAAATTTGGGAGATGGCCGTCGTGTTTTCATCAGAGCCACATAATGCATGAGTTGGGACTGAGTTCCATCCGGATGAGCAGCCAGCTTATAACAACCTTGGAAAAGGTTGCAGCTTTCTCAAAAAAGCCTCAGGTAATTTTTTTGCAAAACCCAGGGCTTTTGTAAGATTTGTTTTCTCAGGTTAGTTTGTCTCAAAACCCGTTTTTCTGGAGTCTGTTACAAGAGTTATGGTGTGTCAAAGAATCAGAATTAAGTTTGTTTTTGTCAGGTAACTTAGAACACATAATGTCAACTAATAGATTATTATTTCAATGTAACAGTGTACACTTTCATAAAATTATGGGAGGGTTTTAAACACTTTTACATACATAATCATTGCAGTTTTCCAAAAAATGACTTTTGGAATTGATTAATGATGAACAGATTGGAAACAATTTGCTAGGTGAATCTCATTTTATAATTAATATTGATATGTTGGGTATATATACTGGGAGATATATAATGGGGAAATAGTTGACTCTACCTCTATCTGTAATAACGATTGGATTTAATAATGCAAAAATTGTAAATTACATATTTAAAGGTAAATTTAATAATACTTTGAATAAACTAAAATCAATTAAAATACATAAAATTTTACTATTTTCTTAGTAATAGTAGAACAAAGTTACCTAAATTTTGTCAACCTTAAATAGTATTACCTACTTGAAAGATGTAGTGTTTACTTCTTGAATGATAAGATCACTTAACACTGTTAAATTTATGAGCATAATCCAGTCTATGTTTTCAAATGTCTCCTCTCAAACACCACTGTCAACTAAAAAAATTCACAACCTGAAAGTTCAGAATTATTTATTTGGTGGACTTTCTGAAGACTTCAAACCCAGAAGACAGCCCTCAGAATAGTTCTGAGGGACTGCTCCAAAAAGGTAAGGGAGGAGCCAGGATATATAGGGGTGTTTGCAACAAAGACCAGGTAGCTGGAACATCAGAAAATTACTGTTAATTAAAGAAAACCAGATATCTCAAGTTAATGAATTTAGTACTTTTCTATGTATGAGAAGGTGCAAGATTCTGGGCTCATTTAAGTCATTCTTCGGATAGCATCTTAGCTATCTAGGGCCAGTATCGTGTTCTTTCCCATCCTGAGTCCCCTAAGGGTGCACCATTGAGGGTGGCTGCAGTGGCTGAGGGCTTGGCAGTGGGCAGCCCATTTGTCTCCATCTTGAGTTCCCTCAGGGCTCACCGTGGGAGGTGGCTATAGTAGCTTGATGGCTGCAAATTTTATTTACTGATATTGCAGGCAACATTTTTTATTCACACCACAGACATATAGACACACACACACACATTATAATTCCTTGAATTTTTTGGTCTTTCTTTATACACCTTAACTTTGGTAAATAGCTTATAATTAGCTACAACACTTCGTGAGCATAAATATAAAATTAGAATCCCTGGGTTTGTATATTGGCTTTGTAATTTACCAGGTTTGTGACTTTGATTGAATCCTTTAACATCTCTGGGCTTCATGCATATCATCTACAAAATAAGATATAAAAAAAATACTTTCCATATATGTATAATCGAATAATATTAGTAGGCCATGTTAAAGGGCAGTATATATTGCAACATACTGTGTGTATTTTTTATCTGTAAAATATCTGTTCTCTATTATGTACAAACTATAGTGTTATACTTTGAAGTAAACAGAAAATAAATTTAGAGCACTGTAAGATACAATAAATCTTTATCAAGGAATTGTAATCTATTTCAGAGAGAAGAAATGACTATACCAAATATTCAAATAGTAACACAAATGAAAGCAAACAGCCTAAGACTGTGCTCCTTTACAGTGATAAATGCAACAAAATGTCATAATTCAAAGGACTGAGGACTCAGTGTCCCATGGAACTCTCTGGAAGTATATAACAGAGGTGTGGATTCTGAACTGGACCACTAAAAGGACCAGTATGATGGGAGCAGAAGCACTTTAGTGGATGATAATAGCCAATGAATTAGATGAGTTAACAATTTAGAGTCTTGAATAGTAATGGAAGCTGGGCCCATTCAGAAGGGAATGGGTTTCATTATAAGCTTCTGAACAGGAAAAATGTCATAATCCAATTAGTCCCATCTAGGCAAATAAGTTTGGCATGAGAATGCCAGGTGGATTTATAGAATGAGTCAGTGGCTTTGGAAACCTAGCCCAAATTTCATTATTTAAAAATGCATCTTTTGGGGGGGGTCCTGCATTCCATGAAATAAATTGGAATCTGCAGAAAAATTGACAAAATCTGAAAGTCATTCTGCCAAAAGCAACTATTTTGTCTATGGGGCAATCAAATGCCTTTGCATTTATATACCTCAATGAGTTATGATTAATAAATTCATAATGTATTGAATATTTGTCACCTTCTTCTTTAATTCCACTTAATTCTTCTAATCTAGACTTTCCTGTTCCAATGCTAGCACTCTATAAATTATTATGTTTTAGAAACTGGAGCAGAGACTTTATAGTCACTATTCTGTTGAATTAAAGGTTATTCTAGGTTTGAGAGGCAAGGCTATGCTCTCCTCAATTATTCAGCATGAGAAAAGGAGTTAAATAACTGAGTTAAGGGGTATTTAATAGAACTCTCAGAAAGTCCTAACTCTGACTACACTTAGGAAGAGTAGAAAGAGAAAAAGAGGGAGGAGAGAAAGAAAAAAATTGAGGAAAGTACCACTAGCTATGATCATTCAGTCATTCCAGTTTAGTGGAGAGTTCAAAATACATCATATGATCATTGGACTATAAATTATCTAGTCAAATGCAACAGCTTTCTTTACTTTGTCCTATTATGTAAACTCTGATAAGAATGAAGCTATCTTTAGAACGTTTAGACTACAATGTTAGTATTTTAAAATAAAAATAAAGCTGGTTACATTCTTTTAATTTTGTCAAATGTTAACTATAATTGTCAACTATCCATTATCTTTTGGATTCTCAGAGTTGATCATCATTGTATATAATCCTACGAAAGAATGGTTAAAAATTTTATATCTCACTATGTAATGTAGAATATGTGGTATATTTTCTTTAACACTATATTCTTAACACTATCTGGTGTGGGCTCATATTTAATTAGTTTGGATTCTCTGAACACACTTAACCAAGGCTAAAAGAAAAAGACTCAGAATCTCATGGTCAATCATGATTAAAAGTTTTGAGATGGAAACATTCTGATAATATTCCACAAAATGGAATAACTGCACACAATATAATATTGAGTTTAAAATCCTCTAGAAGATCATACTTCAGTTACTGCACTAGAGGCATACATAAAATTGAATCTTTCTTTATTTTAGTTCTATGATATTTCATGGAGAAAATTAGTATTTTCCCTTTACTTCCCTGGTTGAGGTTAGAAAAGAAGGGACTAAGAAAGTTGAACAAAACCATTATGTACCAATTAATGACCAAGTAAAAGTAGGTTAAATTCTTAGTCTAGCAAGATAGAATTGTGGAGGGTCATACTTATAAAGTAATCTTCATCACTGAGGGCATGCTTGCAATTATTTTTATTATTTGACTTACTAATATTGGAGGCTTGAATGGATTGTTTAGAACTCTGTTTTGTTTCTTTCTTTTGATGATTTGTTAATGAGTGAATTGACTGACTTTTTTTTCAAATAGGTTGTGAAAATCTGCAATATGTCATATTATTTATTAATGAAAATTTGATACTGGTTAAAATGAAAAGAATATATGTGGACCTCCATTTATATATACACTCTTGCCCAGGGTTCACAAATGTTAGTGATGAGGCTGGATCCACTATAGTCATTCTCTCTTCTCTAAAGCTGACTCTTTTAGTGAGGTGTGTTTTGTTAGGGTCTGAGATCCTGCCTTACGAAGTACAGCTGCCACCTCACTCTGCAGCACTCTAGTGGAGGCTGAGGGTGGAAACGTTAGGATTTAACCTGTCTTCTTTTCATACACTGCCCCTCCACACTAGGGATGAAAGAAGAGCCTATGTGCTACCCTTAGAAGCTGGCAACCCTGGTCTAGAAAAGATGTGTGTGGGTGGCTTTCTCCATAGAAGGATCTTCATGGTTCCATGGGCCACTTGAAAGGATGGTGAATGAAGCTAGGAAGAGGCTGTGAACACTCGGGCCTTCATTCCAAAAACTGTCAGTATGAGGAGGCTTGTGGGATGTAGGAAATGGTAGCATACTTTATTTTTCCCATCACTGGGAATGAGCTTCCAGTCAGCAATGAGTTCACCTTCAGGATCCTTAAATTCTGGCTATGTGGAGTTGGAGAAGGCAATATGATAGGCATTGGTTAGCTTCTCCTGGTACAGGTTGGGATGTGAGTCTGAGGGTATCTAGTTGTATTAGTGTTCTCCAGAGAAACAGAGCAGTAATATTTATATAAATATATAAGGCAACTTATGAGACTGACGAGTCTCATCATCTGACATCTGCAAACTGGAGACCCAGGAAAGCCAGTGGTATATTTCTAGTTCGAGTCTGAAGGCCTAAGAAGCAGAGGATCCAATATTGTAAATCTTAGACCAAGGGCCAGAGAAGATGAAACGAGATGTCCCAGCTCAACAGTGAGGCAGAAAAAAAATTGGCAAGTTTCTCTTTTCTCCATCTTTATTTTTATTCAGGCCCTCAAAGGATAGAATAATGCTGGGCCACACTGGGGAGGCCAATCTACCTACTGAGACCACCAATTCATATACCAATGTCATCCCAAAACACTGCTCAGACATAGACGGTGATAGTGTTTAGTCTGGGAACTCTATGGCCAGTCAAGCTTCCACATAAAATTAACCATCTCACTAGTCCACCCTGAGTCTAAACTTTTCAGTAGTCTATACATAATCTAATAATGTCACTAAGAGAAAGTGTATGTCCTCAATTTCAGACTAAGCAAAAAAGACACTTAGTAGATCAAAATGCTGCCTCTTCCTGAGAATAAGTATGTGTCCCCCACAGGAGTGGTGATGTTTTGTGATTTACCAAACACAGGCTGGGATAGAGTATTTCCTCATTTGGCATTTGGTGAACCTTCTAATATTTAAGGGCACTCATTTCTCCTCTTAGTAACCTGTTCCTTTGAGAATCATAAAAACGTTGAGAAATATCAAGCTTCCTTTTCAGATTTTTTTCATTAAATATAAGATCTTATTTTTTTTTAGCCCGCTCAATGAATTTGGGCTATTATCTAATGCCTAATACACTGGAAAGCCAATTTTTCCAAAATACTGACAATGTGTAAGATATTCAGTCAACTAGACAGTCAATTAGATATTTTGCACTCATTTAATATATCTTAGTAGTTGAACATGTAGGCTGTGTATTCAGGCAACCTGGGTTCAAATCATAACTCAACTACTTAGCCAGTTATAATTTTTTTCTAAAAATTTGAATGACTGCTAATCTACATCTTTATTTACTTATATTATTATATTATGAATATTATTATTTTGTTATTACATTTATATACACAAAGAGTTAAGAGTTTTTAAAGATAAGTACATTTTCAAAATTAGTCTCATGAAAATATTTGCTACATTTTATTCTTGTAATAAAATGTTATATAACCTTGGGCAAGGAAATTATCCTCAGTGGCACTCTTTATACCTTTTTTTTTTAAGAATTTGTGGATGTTTTATTTTATTCTATTTTTATTATTTTATTTTATTTTTATTATTTTACTTTATTTTACTATTTTATTTTATTTTATTTTATATTTTATTTTCTGGCCACACCATGCGGCATGTACGACCTTAGTTCCCTGACCAGGGGTCAAACTCTTGCCCCCTGCATTGAAAGCATAGAGTCTTAACCACTAACTGCCAGGGATGTCCCTCTTTTTCTTGTTTTCAAAAAGCTTTTTAATTGAAGTGTAGCAAACATACAGTGTAGTATATTAATCTACAGTGTATAGCTTGATGAATTGTATATACCATGTAATCACATCAATTATTGTTACATTTTATTTCTGGAAAAATAAACATTTAAACTTCTATTGACTGGTAGAGTTTCAATATGTGAAGCATACAAGGAGAGTTTCACTACAAATCGTATCTAGAATAATTTACTATAGTTGAATGTGAATATTCAGATATTAACAAAAATCTTCATGATAAATCTTGTTTGTATGCCTGACATTGTTACACTGATTATATATGATATTAGCCTATATGATCTTGAGATCAATATACTATAATCTCTGACCAAATATTTCTCCTTGTATTTGTCTGTGTTATTCTGCTCAGATATGTGATCTGCAGAGTCTTAAGTGTTACTATAACACCATTATCATATCAAATCTCAATAGCTCATGTTACAAAAAAAAAAAAAAAAAGTGAAGGATTGGCTGTAGTCCACTTCCCCAGACAGCCATCTATTGTGCAGAACCTGGACAATGGAAGATATGCGTTGCATAAAATAATGTCCTACAGGCTGACATCAGCCCTTGGCCAAAAGAGGAGATTGAGAAAATAAAAATTTAGCTTGATGCTAAACCTTTGTCTTACCTTTCATTTCACTGGAATAAAAGATGGATAAAGCTAGCTGCAGATTTAACAGGAAACAATATTTCTCCCATGGACATGCTACAGCAATGAAGTGCCTTAACAACTACCTTCTTTTGAAATTGACTGCTGTTTTCTTACTCACTGAGAAACTTTGCTGTTTGAAATTATCTTATCTTCACTTATTCATTCTCTCATGCTCCTCTTTTCTTCATGTACTCCTGAGTTTCTGATCCATATCATTTTCTTTCTTTCTGAAGAACTTCTTTTAATGTTTCTTAGAAAGTAGATCTGCTGTAAAAAATTTACTCAAGTTTTGTTTTTGTGAGACAGTCTTTATTCCTCCTTCACTTTTGAAGGATGATTATGCAGAGTACAGATTGCAGGTTTGGTATTTTTTTCCTTTCCACACTTTAAATGTTTTACTTCACTCTATTCTTGCTTATGTTGTTTCTGAGGAAAAGTTGGATGTAATTCTCATCTTTGCTCATCTGTGGGTAAAATGCTTTTCCTCTGTCTTTTTTCAAAACTTTTTCTCTAGAATTGATTTCCTGGTGTTTGAAAATTATATGCCTTGGTGTTGGGTGTAGTGTATTTGTTTTTTGTCTTTTGCTTTTTGCCATTTATCCTTCTTGGTGTCCTCTGAGGTTCCTTAATCTGTGTTTTGGGATCTGACATTAATTTGGGAAAACTCTCAATTGTGTTATTGTCTCAAATAATGCTTCTGTTCCTTTGTCTCTTTCTTCTCCTCCTGGTATTCCATTATGTGTGCACCATATACCTTCTGTAACTGTACCCAAAATTCTTAGAACTGTTTTCTGTTCTATTTTGGTTTATAAAGAAATTCTTTTCAGTCTTCTTTCTTTGTTCCTTTCACTTTGGGAATTTTATGTTGTCATATTCTCAAGCTCAGAGATTCATTCTTCAGTTGTGTCCAGTCTAGTAGTGAGCCCATCAAAGGTATTCTTCATTTCCATGTCCCTACTTATATTATTAATCTGTTCTTGCATGTTGTCTACTTTTTCCATTAAAATCCTTAGCATATTAACCATAGTTTTTTTTTAATTCCTAGTTTGATAATTCCAACATTCCTACCATATCTAAGTCCAGTTCTGATGCTTGCTCTTTCTCCTCAAACTGTGTTTTTTTCTTTTTAGTATGTGCTATAATTTTTTATTGAAAGCCATACATGATGTACGGAATAAAAAGTACTGGGTAAATGAAATGGTGGTAAATATGTCTTCAGTCATGTGTTGGTAAGATGTGGGGAAGGGAAAGAATTCTATATTCCTATGGTTAGGTCTCAGTCTTTTGACGAACCTGTGCTCCTGGACTATGAACTTCACTAGAGCTTCTTAGTTTCTCTCCCCTACTCCCACCCTTAAGTGAGACAGGATGGCTGATGGCCGGAGGGGGCTGGAGTTGTGTATCTCCCTTCCCACACGTGGAAGACTAGAGTGGGCTGAAGTTGGGTATCTCCTTTCCCTCAGTTAGATTAGGCTCTGATGGAACCCTAGCAGGTTAGCTTCTGGTAAAATAGTTTCGCCTGAGGGCAGACCTTGCTGAGAAAAACAGAGTGCCTTGTCATATTACAACATAGTTCCTTTTTCCCTCCCCCTGCCAGAAACACAAAGGACAACTTAGAACTCCAAAAGGTAAAACTCAAAAATGTAGGGGTTCCCCGAATGACTGGATCCCCCTGGAGTTTTTATCAGACTTGTCCACTCTGATGCTTCAGCAATTCATCAATTGTAATTCAAGTTTCCCTTCCCAGGGACACTGGTTCATGTTGAAGTTTCTGATTGTGGGTTTCTGCTCAGTTAAGTTGATATTCTTACAATTGATGCTAGATATTTGCCTGTCTGTCTGTCTGTCTGTCTGTCTAATTGTTAGGGGCAGCAGTTTGCCCTGTGACCTCACTTCTCTGATGGCTTTAAGAAGAGTGGTTGATTTTCAGTTTGCTTAGCTGGCTTTATAGACCAAATAATGCAGAGCATGGGAAAGAGGCTGCCTAATTGTAGACTCTAGAGAGGTCAGTAGCAAATCCATGGTATTGAAAAGGATAGTTCAGAACAGGCAGACTAGACCAAAGAAAGATAAGGACACAGAGACCAGGATTGGTGTGAGAGCAAGGAGCGTCTGCAAATAATTAAATAATCCCTGTAGTAAGTTTATGTGATATAACTGATAATTAAAAATTGAAAATTGAAAAGATTGTTTCACATGTAACAAATTATTGACAGCGGTGGTTGGTTGTTTTTGCTGTCCTTTTTTTTGGGCGGGTGTTTTATTTGTGTTTACGAAGCTTAAAAGTATTTGGGGATTTGGGCTATACTGTTTCTAGGTTTAGAGTTCCATATATAACCAGAAAACAAATTTTGAGCTATAACAAAAATAACATGAAGCCATTTTAGCAAGATATATCAGGATGTTAAAGTTTTATTTTCGTAAGTTTGTGAATATTGAGAGCAAAAAAATCACATTTTATATTTCTTTATATCCCCTTCTAATCCCAGTATAGGACTTTTTACATGGTACTTACTCAAAAGAACTTAATAAAAATTTTTTTTTTATTGAAATATAGTTGATTTTCAATGTTTTGTTAGTTTCAGGTATACAACATAGTGATTCACTAATTTTATAGATTATAGTCCATAAAGTTATTGTAAAATATAAAATATTGGTTATATTTCCTGTGCCGTACATTATATCCTTGTATCTTATTTATTTGATGCCTAGCAGTTTGTACCTCTTAATCTCCTTCCCCTATCTTGCCCCTCCCTCAAAAGAACTTTTAAAATGTATTTTTATCAATTGGATAAATAGCAAAGTATGGCTTGAGACAGTAACATGGATAATGAGAAGAAGGTAAAGTCTACATATTAAAAACATATGTGATATTAATAACATTCATAAAATTTATTTGGAGAGAAAAAATCAACATGGGCAGAAAATGAACCTTTTTTAAATATTTTAATTTAAAAATAATTTAATACACAGTGTTTAGAGCATGTATATATAATTTAGAATATTGATATAACCAAAGTCATATACCCATTATGGTACATAATGGACTAGATAAAAATTAGATAATGTACCTTTTTGCAAGATGTATACATTAAAAATTGCTTATTTTGTTCAATATTACCTTCTGTAGTTTCATCCATATTGACATGAATTTTAATTCTTTCATTTACACTGTTCCATAATATATTCTTATGTCCATTATACATGTTGTAAATATTTTTACCCAGTTTTTCTTGCAAGTTTCCTTTTTATTTTTTTAATTTTCATCATTTAATGTCTTTTTATAAACAGAAGTTCTTAATTTTAATTTAGTCAAGATATTTGTGTTATTATTTATCTTTTGACATTTTCATGTCTCATTTAAGAAATTCAACCATATTCTAAGGAAATAAAAATAATCATTTATTTTGTTTTCTGAAAGTTTTATAATTTTGTCCTTCACCTTGGGCCTTGTACTTCAAATGGGATAAAATTTTGTGCATAGTGTAAGCTACATTTCAATTGCTCTTATCTATAATGTCATTCAGACATTTCCAGACACTTTATTTATAAGTTCACTCTTTCCCCCAAATCTATTATGTCTGCTCTGTCATAATTTAGGAGTCCACATATGCATATTTTTTTTCTTGATTTTATATTACAAAGTATTTTTAATATTTAAATTTCAATGTTGATATCTTGCTGTCTTCATAACTATATTATTAGAGAAGTGTAATTTCGCTCACTTTGTTTTTCTGCTTCAGGAATGTTTCAGCTATATTTTGCCCTTTGCTCTTTCACATAAATTTTTCAATTAGCTTGTCAACTTCTTTTTCAAAAAAAGCAGGTGATCTCTATTATTTAAGGAAACAATAATTCCAATTCCACACAAACTCTTTCAGAATATGGAAGAAGAGGAAATATTTTACAACCCATTTTTAGAAACCAACATTATGTACTTATATCTCATTATGATATCCAGTAGAGAGCATAAGAGAAAAGTACTAACCAATATCTCTCCTTGAAGATATAAAAATTTTTAACAAAATATTGGAAAATCAAACCTAGCTATATAAAAAAAAAAAAAAAAAAAAAAAGGTTGGGCTTCCCTGGTGGCACAGTGGTTGGGGGTCCGCCTGCCGATGCAGGGGGCACGGGTTCATGCCCTG
>NC_041220.1:84877107-84884068 GCF_002837175.3 Physeter macrocephalus | reverse complement strand
CTGCGTGTCCAGAGCCTGTGCTCCGCAACGGGAGGGGCCGCAGCAGTGAGAGGCCCGCGTACCACAAAAAAAAAAAAAAAAAAAAAAAAGGTAGTGCCCCATGAACAAGTGGGGTTTATTATGGGTGTGCAAAATTGGTTCAACATTCTTAAGTAATCCAGTATAATTCACTATAAGAGAATTCATATGATTATTACAATAAATCCAAGTAAATAGATTTAGATAAAACATTTGACAAAATTTAATATCCATCTCTGACTTTGAAAAACAATTAAAATATTTCAGAAAAATAACACTAAAAGAGAACTTTCTCCACCAGATAAAGGGTATCTATGGAAAACCTACAGATCACATAATAATGGTGAAAGACTGCATATTTTTCCACTAAGAATAGGAAAAATGCAAATATATCTACACTTAGAATTATTTTTCAACACAGTATTAGAATTACCCGCCAAGAATCAGGCTAGAAAAAACAGACATCATACAGACTGGAAATAAAATAAAACTAATAAAACTGTCTTTATTAGTAGACAACATGGTTTTCATTGTAAAATAACAAACAAGGAATCTACAAAGAAGCTACTAGATCTAATAACGTGAGATAACACAGTTTCACAAACTGCATTTTTTATATAACTTCTATAACTTGGAAATTTAAATATAATTTTAAAAGTACCAAACTTTCACTTATAGTAATGATGAAGAGATAGGATTGGATTTACCTTCTTGCCTTAAATACTCAAAGTATATATGAAATACTGTTTTTTAGGCATTGTACAATAGGCAGCCACATGACGGTCATCCCTGAGAGAATGAGTCAAATGAGCAGAGCCCTAACAATTGCCTGAGCTTACTGGCTGAAGAGAGTTTCCAGGTCATTGTTTGAGGGTGTGGAGTGGAAGACCAATCATGAGTTGATGAGATAGAATTCATAGAGGCCAAAGTGACTAGTATTTTCAAGGCAGATCAGCAAAAATGAGAGAGCTGCATAAAGCAAAAAACTTCTGGAAATCTAGAGGTTACCCCTTGGATCTTCAACTGCACATTGATCAATGCAAGACTATGAAGAAAGTCTCTGAGACTGGGTAAACAACCACTGAAAAGGGGAAGATAAATCAATGTCTGGAGCTCATACAGGGCTGGGATAGTTCATATTTCAGCAACTGGAACAGAAAAACCTTTTAATACCCTGAGCATTGAATGAAGTACTCAAAATAAGATTGCCTTATTGATACACAAAATTAGCCCTAGACTAAGGGCTGCTCTGGTCCCACCTAAAAAAGTCAAGTCTCGAAAGGACCAAACTCTTTCCAAATATATGTTAATAGGAATACAAAAACATCCAGTATAATACAAAATAAATTTTGATAATTTTATACCAGTATAAAACAACGTAAACTTAAAAATTCCTAGTATTCCACTCAAAAGTGTCAGGCAGCCTCATCCACCAGACGGCAGACAGCAGAAGCAAGAACTACAATCCTGCAGCCTGTGGAACAAAAACCACATTCAAAGAAAGATAGACAAGATGAAAAGGCAGAGGGCTATGTACCAGATGAAGGAACAAGATAAAACCCCAGAAAAACAATTAAATGAAGTGGACATAGGCAACCTCCCAGAAAAAGAATTCACAGTAATGATAGTGAAGACAATCCAGGACCTCGGAAAAAGAATGGAGGCAAAGGTCGAGAAGATGCAAGAAATGTTTAACAAAGACCTAGAAGAATTAAAGAACAAACAAGCAGGATTAACAATACAATATCTAAAATGAAAACTACACTGGGAGGAATCAATAGCAGAATAACTGAGGCAGAAGAACGGATAAGTGACCTGGAAGACAGAATGGTGGAATTCACTGCTGTGGAACAGAATAAAGAAAAAAGAATGAAAAGAAATGAAGACAGCATAGGAGACCTCTGGGACAACATTAAACTCAACAACATTCACATTATAGGGGTCCCAGAAGGAGAAGAGAAAGAGAAAGGATCAGAGAAAATATTTGAAGAGATTATAGTCGAAAACTTCCCTAACATGGGAAAGTAAATAGCCACCCAAGTCCAAGAAGCTCAGCGAGTCCCATACAGGATAAACCCGAGGAGAAACACACTGAGACACATAGTAATCAAATTGACAAAAATTAAAGACAAAGAAAAATTATTAAAAGCAGCAAGGGAAAAATGACAAATAACATACAAGGGAACTCCCATAAGGTTAACAGCTGATTTCTCAGCAGAAACTCTACAAGCCAGAAGGGAGTGGCATGATATACTTAAAGTGATGAAAGAGAAGAACCTACAACCAGTATTACTCTACCCGGCAAGGATCTCATTCAGATTCAATGGAGAAATCAAAGTTTTACAGACAAGCAAAAGCTAAGAGGATTCAGCACCACCAAACCAGCTCTACAGCAAATGCTAAAGGAACTTCCCTAAGTGGGAAACACAAGAGAAGATAAGGACCTACAAAAACAAACCAAAAACAATTAACAAAATGGTCATAGGAACATACATATTGACAATTACCCTAAACATGAATGGATTAAATGCTCCAACCAAAAGACACAGGCTTGCTGAATGGATACAAAAACAAGACCCTTATAAATGCTGTCTACAAGAGAACCACTTCAGACCTAGGGACACATTCACACTGAAAGTGAGGGGTTGGAAAAAGATATTCCATGCAAATGTAAATCAAAAGGAAGCTGGAGTAGCTATACTCATATTAGATAAAATAGACTTTAAAATAAAGAATGTTACAAGAGACAAGGAAGGACACTACATAATGACCAGTGGATCAATCCAAGAAGAAGATATAACAATTATAAATATATATATGCACCCAACATAGGAACACCTCAATACATAAGGCAACTGCTAACAGCTATAAAGGAGGACATTGACAGTAACACAATAATAGTAGGGGCCTTTAACACCTCACACCAATGGACAGATCTTCCAAAATGAAAATAAATAAGGAAACAGAAGTTTGAAATGGCACAACAGACCAGATGGATTTGATATTTATAGGACATTCCATCACAAAACAGCAGATTACATTTTCTCCTCAAGTGCACACAGAACATTCTACAGGATAGATCACATTTTGGGTCACAAATCAAGCCTCAGTAAATTTACGAAAATTGAAATAATATGAAGCATCTTTTCTGACCACAATGCTATGAGATTAGAAATGAATTACAGGGAAAAAAAACGTAAAAAACACAAACACATGGAGGGTAAAAAATACGTTACTAAATAACCAAGAGATCACTGAAGAAATCAAAGAGGAAATCAAAAAATACCTAGAGACAAATGACAATGAAAACACAATGATCCAAAACCTATGGCATGCAGCAAAAGTGCTTCTAAGAGGGAAGTTTTTAGCTATACAAGCCTACCTCAAGAAACAAGAAAAATCTCAAATAAACAATCTAACCTTACACCTAAAGGAACTAGAGAAAGAAGAACAAACAAAACCCAAAGTTAGCAGAAGGACAGTAATCATAAACATCAGAGCAGAAATAAAAGAAATAGAAGCAAAGAAAAGAATAGCAAAGATCAATAACACTAAAAGATGGTTCTTTGAGAAGATAAACAAAATTGATAAACAATTAGCCATATGCTGTCTATAAGAGACCCATTTCAGACCTAGGGACACATACAGACTGAAAGTGAGGGGATGGAAAAGGATATTCCATGCAAATGAAAATAAAAAGAAAGCTGGAGTAGCAATACTCATATCAGATAAAATAGACTTTAAAATAAAGAATGTTACAAGAGACAAGGAAGGACATTACATAATGATCAAGGGATCAATCCAAGAAGAAGATATAACAATCATAAATATATATGTACCCAACATAGGAGCACCTCAATACATAAGGCAACTGCTAACAGCTATAAAAGAGGAAATTGACAGTAACACAATAATAGCAGGGGACTTTAACAATTTACTTACACCAATGGAGATCATCCAGACAGAAAATTAATAAGGAAACACAAGCTTTAAATGACACAGTAGACCAAATAGATTTTATTGATATTTATAGGACATTCCATCCCAAGACAGCAGATTACACGTTCTTCTCAACTGCACACAGCACATTCTCCAGGATAGATCACATCTTGGATCACAAATAAAGCCTCAGTAAATATAAGACAAATGAAATCATATCAAGCATCTGTTCCAACCACAAGGTTATAAGATTAGAAATTAATTACAGGGAAAAAACGTAAAAAACACAACCACATGGAGGCTAAACAATACGTTACTATATAACCAAGATATCACTGAAGAAATACAAGAGGAAATCAAAAACTAACTAGAGACAAATGACAACAAAAACATGATGATCCAAAACCTATGGGAAGCAGCAAAAGGAGTTCTAAGAGGGAAGATTATAGCAATACAAGCCTACCTCAAGAAACAAGAAAAATCTCAAATAAACAATCTAACCTTACACCTAAAGGAACTAGAGAAAGAAGACAAAACCCAAAGTTAGTAGAAGGAAAGAAATCATAAAGATCAGAGCAGAGATAAATGAAATAGAAACAAAGAAAACAACAGCAAAGATCAATAAAACTAAAAGCTGGTTCTTTGAGAAGATAAAAAAAATGATAAACCTTTAGCCAGAATCAAGAAAAAGAGGGAGAGGACTCAAATCAATAAAATTAGAAATGAGAAAGGAGAAGTTGCAACAGACACCACAGAAATACAAAGCATCCTAAGAGACTACTACAAGCAACTCTGCCAATAAAATGGACAACCTGGAAGAAATGGACAAATTCTTAGAAAGGTATAATCTTCTAAGACTGAACCAGGAAGAAATAGAAAATATGAACAGACCAATCACAAGTAATGAAATTGAAACTGTGATTAAAAATCTTCCAACAAACAAAAGTCCAGGACCAGATGGCTTCACAGGTGAATTCTATCAAACATTTAGAGAAGAGCTAACACCCATCCTTCTCAAACTCTTCCAAAAAATTGCAGAGGAAGGAACATTCCCAAACTCATTCTATGAGGTCAACATCACCCTGATACCAAAACCAGACAAAGATACTACAAAAAAGAATATTACAGACCAATATCACTGATGATTCTAGATGCAAAAATCCTCAACAAAATGCCAGCAAACAATCTAACAACACATTAAAAGGATCATACACCATGACCAAGTGGGATTTATCCCAGGGATGCAAGGATTCTTCAATATATGCAAATCAAGCAATGTGATACAGCATATTAACAAATTGAAGAATAAAAACCATATGATAATCTCAATAGAGGCAGAAAAATCTTTTGACAAAATTCAACCCCTATTTATGATAAAAACTCTCCAGAAAGTGGGCATAGAGGGAACCTACCTCAACATAATAAAAGCCATATATGACAAATCCACAGCAAACATCATTCTCAATGGTGAAAAACTGAAAGCATTTCCTCTAAGATCAGGAACAAGATAAGGGTGTCTACTCTTGCCACTATTATTCAACATAGTTTTTGAAGTCCTAGCCACAACAATCAGAGAAGAAAAAGAAATAAAAGGAATACAAATTGGATAAGAAGAAGTAAAACTGTCACGGTTTGCAGATGACATGATACTATACATAGAGAATCCTAAAGATGCCACCAGAAAACCACTAGAGCTAATCAATGAATTTGGTAAAGTTGCAAGATACAAAATTAATGTACAGAAATCTCTTGCATTCCTATACACTAATGATGAGAAATCTGAAAGAGAAATTAAGGAAACACTCCCATTTACCATTTCAACAAATGAATAAAATACCTAGGAATAAACCTACCTATGGAGACAAAAGCCCTGTATGCAGAAAACTATAAGACACTGATGAAAGAAATTAGAGATGATACCAACAGATGGAGAGATATACCATGTTTTTGGATTGGAAGAATCAATATTGTCAAAATGACTATACTACCCAAAGCAATCTACAGATTCAATGCAATCCCTATCAAATTACCAATGGCATTTTTTATGGAACTAGAACAAAAAATCTTAAAATTTCTATGGAGACACAACAGACCCCGAATAGCCAAAGCAGTCTTGAGGAAAAAAATGGAGATGGAGGAATCAGACTTCCTGACTTCAGACTATGCCATAAAGCTACAGTAATCAAGACAATATGGTATTGCCACAAAAACAGAAACATAGATCAGTGGAACAAGATAGAAAGCTCAGAGATAAACCCACGCACCTATGGTCAACTAAACTATGACAAAGAAGGCAAGGATATACAATGGAGAAAAGACAGTCTTGTCAATAAGTGGTGCTGGGAAAACTGGACAGCTACATGTAAAAGAATGAAATTAGAACACTCCCTAACACCATACACGAAAATAACCTCAAAATGGATTAGAGACCTAAATGTAAGACCAGACACTATAAAACTCTTAGAGGTAAACATAGGAAGAACACTCTTTGAAATAAATCACAGCAAGATCTTTTTTCATCATCCTCCTAGAGTAATGGAAATAAAAACAAAAATAAACAAATGGGACCTAATGAAACTTCAAAGCTTTTGCACAGCAAAGGAAACCATAAACAAGACAAAAAGACAACCCTCAGAATGGGAGAAAATATTTTCAAACTAATCAACAAAGGATTAATCTCCAAAATATATAAACAGCTCATGCATCTCAATATTAAAAAAACAAAGAACCCAATCCAAAAATGGGCAGAAGAACTAAATAGATATTTCTCCAGAGAAGACATACAGATGGCCAAGAAGCACATGAAAAGCTGCTCAACATCACTAATTATTAGAGAAATGCAAATCAAAACTACAATGGGGTATCACCTCACACCAGTTAGAATGGGCATCATCAGAAAATCTACAAACAACAAATGCTGGAGAGGGTGTGGAGAAAAGGGAACCCTCTTGCACTGTTGGTGGGAATGTAAATTGATACAGCCACTATGGAGAACAGTATGGAG
>NC_041220.1:84874350-84876962 GCF_002837175.3 Physeter macrocephalus | reverse complement strand
CATATATGTGGAACCTAGAAAAATGGTACAGATGAACTGGTTTGCAGGGCAGAAATTGAGACACAGATGTAGAGAACAAACATATGGACACCAAGCGGGGAAAGCAGTGGGGGGGTTGGGGTGGTGGTGGTGTGATGAATTGGAAGATTGGGATTGACATGTATACACTGATGTGTATAAAATTGATGACTAATAAGGACCTGCTGTATAAAAAAATAAATAAATAAAAGAAAGGAAAAGGAAAGAAAAAATAAATAAATAAAATTTAAAGAAAACAAAGTGTCAGGCATTCCAGGAAAATCTGCTCTATAATGAAGAGTAACATAAATCATAAAAAGTGACCCAGAAATGAAACAGATGTTAGAACCAGCAGACAAGAACCTTAAACATTTTAAAAAATATATTTGTTATATATTCAAGAATATAGAAAATATCATGACCATATTATGGAGAGACATCAAAGGTATATAAAAATTAAACTTATGGAAATGTAAAATATAGTTTGTGAGATAAAAATGCATTGGATGGCATTATCAGCAGATTAGATAACCAACAAAGGGTAAATTAGGTCACTTGAAACAGAGAGAACACAGACCAAAAAAAAAAATATTGAGCTGTGTACAGTGAGTTAGGCCAAGGCTTTTTAGATAGAACTCAACTCATAAAATGAAAAAGAAGTAGATAAATTAGACTCCATAAAAACAGATTTGAAACATATTCTAAAGGAAGTGGAAAGACATGCCATAGACAAGGAGAAAATATTTGCAAATATATTTGAAAAAGTAATTGTGACCACAATATACAAAGAACTCTCAAAATTCAGTAAGAAAACAAACCCAATTTAATGCCCATTTTTGTAAATGAGCAAACTATTTAAACAAAAAATTCAACAAGAAGAGAGAAGAATGGCAAATGAGAACACGGAAAGATATCCAAAGTTTTTACACATTGGGAAAATTTGAATTAAAACCAAAATGAGATACCACTATGTAACTATTAGACCTGCTTAGAAATTTTTGAAAAACAAAAATTTAAACCCATTACTGGAAGGATGCAGAGCAGTTGAAACTCTTATATATTGCTGGTAGAAATATAAAATGAAAAAAGTACTTCATAAAATGTTTCTTTAATAGAGTATTATAAAGTTTTGTTCTATTTTTCTTAAAATTTATGTATTACTACATTTATTTATACTAGATTTATTTCAATATACTCACATGTAAATCAGAATCTTTGCTAATTATTTATCATCTCAGATCTTTTATCTAGGCTAATCTTTTTTTATTTATACATTCTTAATGTATTTTGATATTCTTTTTATATTAATGTCTTTTTTAATCTGCTCTTTATTTTGCTTTAGTTATAGAATAATTTTTTCAGAATTAGAATTTTACATCAAAACTTTTTCTTAGTACAGTAAAGACATTATTCTAAGGTTTTCTGGATGTCATTGTTGGAGTTGCGTAGTTAATTTTCAGCCTGAGTGCATATTTGGAAGTAGTGTATTGCTGTTTTTGCTGGTTTTCCTACTCTAGTTTCAGATATTTCCTTCTGGAATTCTGCAGTTTAACACATCATTCTGATGTGTTAAAGTTTGAGTTTTACGGGGGATAGTTTAGGATTCCTAAATTAAAGGATTAGTTTCTTTATATAATTTTAAAAATTCCTTAGCCACTTTATCATTAAATATTCTATTTTTCTCCATTCTATGATCTCCTTCAGAAAACCCAGTTATATCTACTTACGACCTTGTCATGCTATCCTGCAAGTCTTGAACCTCTATGTCATTTGTACTTTGTTTCTCTGAGATGCATTATCTTAGTTTTTTTCCTATGTAGCTTCCACACCTTACTTGTCTTCTTAACTTTTATTTGATTTTTTGACCCATTCACTGAATTTCACATTTTACATATTAGTTTTGATTCTACAAGTTTTATAGGGGCAGTTATATACTATTTATGTTTTATATAATTTTTTCTTGTTTAAATATTCTTGTTTTTCAAGCTGAATTTAAAAAATTTAAATGTATTAAGCATAGCCATCTTATATTCCAAACATGATACATTTGAAAAAAAATGTGTAATTGAATTCCTCTGCTTATTAATTCTGCTGTTTTATCCCTGAGGCATTAATTCTTTATGTACATTCTTTTAAAAGGTAAGAAGCTAATATTCCTTGAAGTTTTATCTTTCGGTAATATTTAAAGCCTAAAGAGAGTAATTGACATTACGTCTTCCTGTCATTTGGGGGCAACATAAACTTAGGTCCGCTTAGTTTGTTTGAGGCTTTTTGGACAATACAGGTGGTGTCATTTTGGGCTACAAACCCAAATGTGTTCCATTTCTGGTTGCAAAATCTCAACCTTTGTAAAAGATTTATTTGGAAGTGTTATTCTGGATATATAGTCACCATATATTTCTTTAAAACATGTTTATCAACCTTAATATATTTTATCAGTTAAAACACACTTCAGCAAAGTATACTGTATTTTGTCTCAAGTTCTCGGGTCTCATTTTGTTATGCAGACATAAAAACTAATTGCTGAGGCCTCCCTGGTGGCGCAGTGGTTGAGAGTCCGCCTGCCGATGCAGGGGACACGGGTTCGTGCCCCG
>NC_041220.1:84794857-84874274 GCF_002837175.3 Physeter macrocephalus | reverse complement strand
TCCGGAGCCTGTGCTCCGCAACGGGAGAGGCCACAACAGTGAGAGGCCCGCATACCACAAAAAAAAAAAAAAAAAAAAAAAAACTAATTGCTGAAATTTGTAGGAAGTAATTCTGTAAATTCTGTTAATTTTTAAATTAACAGAAAAAGAATATGTCTTTTTATCCTTAAACTCATTCTGTTAATAATCAACATAAAATCCTGTTCTGCCAGAGTACAAATGGAAATTTAAGACCAAAGGTTATAGATAATTAATTGAATATCCTTGAGATGAGCAAAAATCACTGCTATCAATAGTTTTCTAAGAGATTTTATATATCCCAGTGCTCTTGAAAGGACTATATCAACTGGAAAATATAAATTAGCATATCATTCTATCAGCATTAACTTTTTAATAGGTCAAAGGACTGAATTATTTACATAAAGCAGAAAAGAATCTACAAATAGTTCCTCAGAACTATTTTAATTTATGCATATATTAAACATTTTATTTTAATATACAAATATATTAAGAGTATTGTATATATTGACAATTTGAACTATATTTCTTTCAAATTTTAATTATTCTACAATGAATAAGTATATATTTTTAAATAACAAATACAAAATGTATGCAATTAAATGTTCAATATACTTTTTTACATTGTTTTGGCAGAAGCATGCTTGTTCGATTCACAAACACAAGACATGCAGAATGTTTAGAATCCAGTTTGAGGAAAAAAGATCTTCATATTCTGAGAACACTAACAGTTCTGGACAACTTTCTGACAGGTTATTGTTAGAGAATACAAAAATTAAAATTTTTACTAAAGTATTTTTGATTTAAAAAACTTGGCAATTTATCCAACTTTTAAGGTAAATAGAATTCACTAAATACATTGAACTAATTAATCATGTTCCTTATTTGAGAGTCTGTAGAAATTTATCTTGCATTTGTGTCTGGAACCTAGAATAAATTTAATGTGCTTGAATGATTCTACTGATTTATTACATTTTGTCATGTGTTTTTTTCAGAGAAATTTGTATCAATATTTCAATAAAATTTGTACATTTCCTATTTGAAACCAGAAGTCTAGATGTTTATTTCTAATTAGAATCAGAAAATGACATGAACAAATTGGTGTAAGAGGAATATTAGCTTCAAAATATTTTTAGAAGAAATGTTATAGATATTTATGAAAGGGAAGAACAAGAAAGAATGTATCTGAACTACTAAATTCTAAATGAATATTGCAGGATATTCCAAGGGAAGTTTAAGTACTTAATTGATTTTCCCAATTCAGCCTTAAAAGGAGCCTTGGGGCTAGTTTGTACTAGTAGTCTTGCTTTATGGACCTAAAAGAATAAGTGTATAAAATATCACATATTCCAAAGAATTCTGGTCATAAAATGAGACTATCAGTAAAAGAAATGAGTATAGTATTTCATGCCTTAAAGACATGATGTTAAAAAAGTATCAAGCATAAAAATTAATTTTAAACAATTTTAATTATTTTAATATACACAATTTTTGAGACTCAAAAAGTGAAACTTATGTGTTTTAGGTCAAGTTCCTGGGGGAGCAGTTTCTAAGACAGAGATCATTTTACAGGAAGTAATTTGGGGAACTCTCTCAGGATGTAGACCTATTGGGAAAGGGAAGGAAACAGGACTGGACAGAAAGTGAAATTGGGCTGCACTGTAGTCTCAACAAAGCCCTCAGCTGAGCCTCCATAGAATTCTGGAGGTGGGATGGCCCTTCACAGTGCTGCCTTTTGAGGCCGTGGAACCAGGCCTTTATATCCTTGTGTCAAGTAGTCATAGGATTAGGCTGCCTTCATTCATAAAGGGGGCATGACCTAGGCGAGGCATCTCTTCTCAGCTGAGGACAATCGGAGAAGACTGACCATTGAGCTATTTGAGGCAGCAACAGGGGAGATGTCATTCCGCTTTGAGAGGTCTTAAGGAGTCCTCAGAACATCCTCCACATTATCTTACACTATGTATTATGGTGTCTCACTGTGCTAAGTTCTAAATAGGTTTATTTCATGTTATCCTTGAGACATCTCTAAGCCCATCTCTGAGGCTCAGAAAATGAATAAACTTGCCCAAGCTACTGGCAAATAGGTAGGATAGCTAGAATGTTGAAGTTTCTCTTAAGAGCCAACACTTAACTACTTTGCAACTGTGCTTTTATTGGTAAGTTCAGAAGACAATTTTCTCATCAGGTTCTAATTTATATTATTGCTATCCATAGGAATATAGATATAGGGAGACCTATTTCATGGATTGCAAGCTCTTGGATAACAGAAATAGTTCTTGCAAAGCAAAAAGACATTCATTATATATATACACCAGGTACCAGGAGGCAACACATCTTAAAATATGTTGTCTGATGACTATAGTAATGGTGAGGTTCCTCAGGCAAAAAGAAGTGGAGAATGCATTCCTCCTTTCCCCCATTTCATTCTTTCTTTCCGTAATGTGAGCTTACAGTTTCTCATTGCTGCCCAACAAGTGGGTCCCTCTGCTATGGCTGATTAATGGCATTATGAGGATATGCCACATTTGAAGCTGTACTTTAATGTGTTATCTAGGATTTTTCTTTTTCTTTTTATTCTATATATATATATATATATATATATATATATATGCCTATAATACCTAAAATTCTTCCATAATTGCATATTCTTTGGTATTTTTTTGTTTTCATTCTCTCTGTGTATAATTTTTCTTCAACAGTGTTCTAAGACCTGTTAATCGGAAACATGTCTTTTATTGATATTATATCCTCAGGGTGGGCCAAAATTTAAACAATGACAGCAGCTTTCTTTTTTTTTGATAGATATTTGTAAAATCCTAACTCCAAACCAGGGAGCACTGTGTGATATAACAGGATATGCATGATTAGGGGGCCCTGGCAGCTTGATTTAAATCCCAGGCCTGACTTTGAACAACTTTTAAGTTCATTTAATTTCCTTTACAGTAAACCAGCAGTAATACTATTTTTTTTCTGACCTCACACTTTTGCTCCAAAGCAAGGGCTGATATAGGTTAAAGTGTAAACTACTGTAAATTACTTAAATATAATAAAGTAGAATTATTATTATCATTATTAATTTGGTTAAAATATTTTATATAATTTATTTTTTTGTCCAAGCTGTTTCTGAAAACTGACCAGGTCACATTTGCACAAATTACCTAGAGTCAGGCTGTTGCTACCCTCTCTATATGAACTTGTGCTCTCCTGGTCCACTCAGTCTCTGCTACACACACAGCACTGGTTTATACACCTAACCATTTCACATATTGTTCTGGCCCATTCTCTATGGGCATTTGGGTTTACAACTTCTGCATTATATTCATTAACTCTACCTAGTTATATCTTAGATTCCAGAAAGTAATATTCTTACCCAGTATTATACATGATCCCTACAAAATTTTATTCACAAAACAATGATTTAAAATTTTGCTTATGGTTTTTGCACTGAATTGATATGCTCATTTAAAAAATATCTTCAGCATTAATTAAATTCCAAATGTTTCTAATGGATATTTTGCAATATTTTGTTGTTATTCTCAAACTTTTTATAAAGACTTTTGTAGGAAATATTTCTGATTTAGTTTAGAAAAAATAATAATTAGCATATTATTAAAACTGCTTCCTTTTGATAATGGGAGTTGTGTAATTTCTAAACTCTCATTCTTGCTTTTGGTACAAACAAACTCAACTCTGTTGTTAAATATTTATGCTATAAAATGTCTATGCTTAGGAGAGATTTTGACAAATTATTCTCATGATTTTTCCCTGTTACATGACTCAACATGTAACAGGGAGAAATCAGATGTACTAAATTCATGTGTCTGCATTTAGTCTGTTCACATATCTTTCAAATTTTTATTATTTTAAATTATCCAATTCAGAAGAAGGGAGAGAGGGGGAAAGAGAGAGAGCAAGGAGAGACAGAGGAAGGGAGGAAGGAAGGAGAAAAGAGGAAAGGAAAAAAGAAATGCATCATTTATTGATATTTTAATCTGAAGTACATGCTCTTTTGGTAATATAATGAACCATTCTTTGGGAAAAAAAAATTAACTTCTTCACTGTGGGTGATTAACTGATTTTACAGATTTGAAAAGAATAAAATAATTAATAATCCTGGAAGGAAATTCATAGATTATTTGCTCCAACCTCTATATGTCACCCAGAAAGTTTTAATAACTTGTCCAAGACCACTAGCTAATGTTCAAGTAAGAAATAAGCCAGTAAATTCTACATCCTTAGATTCCCAGACTAGATTTCTTTCTGCTATTCAGTCCAATAGTCTTTAAATTTACACAGCACTTAACATCTCAGTTCTCATTTATACCCAGAATGATCATAATGTAGAGCGGTTTTATTGGTAATCTCATTATCATACTCACTTCCTCAAGTGAAAAGGAAAATTCAAATCAGTAGATTTTTACTTTACCACTTTCACAGAGGAGTGAGAAAGAACTTTGCTATGAACTTTGGAATAATTTTATTTGCTTGAAAGTCATGTTTCTGTGTGTGAAGATACTAAATTTATCCTGAAGTTAGTTACATCTTTTCTAGTGAGGGAATGTATGTTAATTATCTGTGACATATAAATTAGTGATTAGTGATCATTAGCAATAACTTTAGAATAGGTAATACATAATGATGCTGTTGAAGTTATATTGATGACTATGTTGGTAAAACAGAATTCATCCGTAGCATTTAACTGACTTTAAAGTATATACCATATATAAAGCACCAAATATTTTTGCACAGAGCCAAAGGGAATATGTGATTTTTTGACTTCTGTAACTAATTCTTGTGTAGAAACATATATAAGCAATCATGTTCACTTTGAGGCCAAAGCCCAACCTGCTAATATAGAAAAAAATAGCAAATAATTTACAGAATTTTTTTGACTATTTTTCTGTTTCTCATTATGTTGGTCTATATTTACAACTGCTTGGGCTCATAAACTCCCCTAGATGGCTTGCTCCTAGGTAAAATGTAATCTTTCTGTACATCACGTATTAAATATATTTGGACTTGTACAATCCTATGTGAATTTTCAGCCTATTCATGTTACTTTTCATATTCATGTTACTATTCATATTACTTAATAATATTTATTAAACAAGGAAAAAGACAGGCAATACAGATAACTATAGAAAACATATCTCTTACTTAAAGATATCACACATTCTAGGAGAGAAAACAGACAAGTAAACAGATAATTGCAATGTGAATATGATAATACAAGAAAGTATAAGCAAACTACTGTAATATACAGAAGAGAGAGTAGTTAATTCTGCTCAAAGTAATGGAGGGAAATTTGCCAAAAACGAGGCTGGTTCAAATCAGGGCACAGAACCCATCAGTGACTTAAAAGGAGAAGTTTTGATATAAAGAAGTATTAAGTTTTGATAGTAGAGTAACTAGATGTAAAGATAACTCTAAAGGGCAGTCCAGGGATGAGGGAGGATACCCAGAAAAGAACAAATGTGGAAGGTGGGAGCCCTTCCAAAAGATGGGTTCACTCCTTACTGGTAAGGGTGTTTTTGCAGCCCACTGGATGGTAATGAAGCCCACCGGATTGCCCAGGCTAGAGTATGTCCACAGTCACCAGGCAAACAGGAAGCAATCTTTTGAAGTATAGGTGAGCTGCTGCCAGTTGGGTGGTTATCAACAGGAAGTTGGCCTGTCTCTGAAGTTGATGGCCTGAAACTTGTTATGTCCACATTGGAAAGGCCTCAGGAGACAGATTTCCAGGGCAGTAGCCATGTAGAGAGAGTCAAGACACCATTGTTGACATGAGGTCTTGAGTGACAATTTTCTTGTTGAGAGGATCACAGAAAGGTGGTCATCAGTCTGAGCCAGTTTTTTGAGATTGCCAAGGGACCATGGCTGGACCAGAGCACCACTGACCATCTTCACATCCATACTCCTGACCAATTGTGCAGCATCAGGAGCCTGCAATAGAAGCCTCCTTCTTCCTGAAATGTCCCTCTAGTACATTCTACTATGAAAGTGACATGTGCACACTTTAAAGACGAAATTCTGAAAGGAATTCCAGCCTTTACTCCAGAGCAGATACTGAAAGGTGAAGTTGAAGTTGAGATACAATAAATTGATAAAGGAAAACTAGGAGCAGGAAAAAAATTAACCAAAACATATCTGACACAAGGAAGACCCTGTTTAAGTGATAAATCTACACTTTCTGCTCCAAGTCCAAATGAAACACACAAATCTCTTTTAACGTATATAACAAACCTATGTAATGAAAATTCATGGCCTTATTTTACTTTTGATAATAAAATAATGCCTAGATATATCAAAGACTTTTTCCTGTACCTGAAATATATTAAGATGAGGAAAGAGTCTGGAGCCTTGTCTCCCTGGCTCAAAACTATTAATATTTGATCTTAAGAAAAGTGATACCATACCTCTTTAGGCTAATATATTCAAATTTATTATGGTGTCTTTAGATTAAAGAGTCATCTTCTCTGATTATTGAGAGGTTAAGAATCTATCACTTTAAAATTTCAAGGTCATTTAATTAAAAATAAGGAAGGGAGAAATATCATAAGCAACATTACTAACTCAATTATTACTCTAAGTTTGAACATTTCAGTTCAGGAAAGTTACTGTTGGGCATTAAAGTTTTAAATATTTATATATATAAGTTTTATATATTTGTAAATTATATTTATATATATGTTTATATATATATATCTACACCCACATATGTATACGTATATACATAAAGTCTTATATACAAATATGTCATATATATTTTATATTTATATATAAATATAATATATAATTTTTAATATATAATTATATGTTATGGATTTATATATTATATTATATAAACATAAAATTCATATATATAAAACTTTATTGTATATATGTAAATATATATGTATATATAACTTTAATGTCACTTGGTTGGAATGTTACTTCCGTGACAGGAAATGCAGAAACGACACTTTATTTTAAGGTTGCCTAGGGAATAAAAAGGTGTACAATTAGAAAAGCCTTCTTGACAACTACATGCACACAGGTCAATGTTCAGAAACTTTTTATGTACAATCAATGTAATCTACTTTTGAAGGTTCAAAGGTTAATCAAAATATTCAAAGTATTGAATAAAAAAGTATTGCAAAAAAAGAAATAGGCATTATAGTCAAAAATATTTTAGGCAGATGTGAGGATAGCAAATGTATATTTGAAATAATACAGTATTCAAACTTTTGACTTCAAGAAAGATGACAACAGTGATGTTTTGACAAGCTAGACTGTAATGGATGCAGCTTTGTTATGTGTAAGAGATCTAGGAGATTCACTTCTCTTATCTGATACTCAGTTTTCTCCCCTGTAAAATGTTGAATCCTATATTTGCTCTCACATAATTGTGAAGATTAAATGAGATTAAATATGCAAATATATCTAGAACTGTGGATATATGTAAAATTTCCTGCCTTAAATCTTAATCTTGGAGAAGTCAATGACTAAAAGCTTAAAAAGACCTTTCCAACTTCGATTCCTTAGAAATTAGGCCTTACTCACTCTTGAAATAAATATTTATCAAGTACCTAATATGTACTAGGCCATGTTTTATGCATACGGAGCAAAACAGAAACAAAACAAGGCCTTGACTTCATGGAGTTTATATTCTGGAAATCTTCAGTAAACAAAGTTTTTTTTTTTTTAATTCCTTATCTGAAGCCCCGATTATTTGCATAACACTTTGCTCATTACTGATATCATACAGATGGGAAACTGGATAAGATCACATTCTAAAAATATTAGCTTATAATCTACTTGTGAGATAAAATGTATATCTTATTATAAATTATTTGAGTTTTAAACTTGAACAAAAATTCTATCTTCACTAGTTTCTATGTAACATTGAAAACTGTATTAACATCTCTGAAACTCAGTTTTTAAAGTGTAAATTGTCACTAAGATACTTGACTTACAGAACTTTAGTAAAGATAACATGTGATATTACCTAGAATGCTGCCTCGCAAATATTGTATGTTAAATACAGATGGCTGCTTTCATATGAATTTCTATCTCCATAAAATGTCAGAGGTGAGATTTTGTGTATAAATAAATGTGAGATGACTTGAGTATTCACTCTGAGAGCTGACTCATTCACAGTATATTTTAAAATATTTATCGAATTTTAAGATTTCTATAGGATCAAAAGAAAGATGGATGCAAAGATAATTGTCTCATCCAGAATTTATATACATTAATCCTTAAAAATCCATAAATTCTCAAATGCCATGAAGAATAAATTAGGCAGCTTTTCATTATCCATCTGATTACATTTAATCATCTTACAAGAATTCTAAAAATGTGTATGTGTACTTATTACTGTGTTCAAATATCTGAAAAATGCAAGATAGAAATATGGCTCAAATTTTTTAAATTTAGAAAATGAGGGGCTTCCCTGGTGGCGCAGTGGTTGAGAATCCACCTGCCGATGCAGGGGACACGAGTTCGTGCCCCTGTCCGGGAAGGTCCCACATGCCGCGGGGCGGCTGGGCCCGTGAGCCATGGCCGCTGAGCCTGCGCGTCCGGAGCCTGTGCTCCTCAACGGGAGAGGCCACAACAATGAGAGGCCCGCGTGCCGCAAAAAAAAAAAAAAAAAAAAAAAAGAAAAGAAAATGAATTATGATAATGAAGATTAAACTTAAAATATATAGCTTTTTGATGTCATCCTTGGGTTTATAATCTTTAGTCTGTCATGACAGAAGTTCTTTGGTCTTGCCAAAATAATACTATTAAGACTGAGCCTTTAATATAATAAAAGATAATGTGAATCAAAACAGATGCATCCTTAACATGGCTAATATAAGAAAATCTATACTATAACACATGGCAAAAAGATATTGGCCAAACCATACATCAGTTAAAATAATATTCCTAGATAAATTTTGTTGATTAAACAGAATGGTATAAAAGCAACATTAGATCAGCCCTCAGCAGTCAGGGAATTTACAAACTAATTGGGAAAAGAAAATGTAGGTAGGTTCCTTTTTCCAGATATAATGTGCTTAGGTTAAGTATGTAGAAATCAAGTAATAGGCTTAGAGATTATTAAGGGCAACTACTGAAAAAGAATATTTTAAATTCTAATTACCCCTCACTCTTAGAGCATGAGAGTACATGAATTTTAGCTTTAATTCCAGTTCTGGTGACAGCACCTCTTCAATTCCAACTCAGGAGAGCTACCTACATCCTGGTGAGGGCATTTTTCAGTGCCAGTATATTGGGGTTCTCTAAGTTGCATATTCAAAACACAGCAAGATAGGTGTGGGTAGCAGAGTCAGCATCAGCACTAATCAAACCAATGATTAACGTCTTAGGGTTTTCTCATTTGCATATAACCAATCACAGACAGGATATGAAAAACAACAACAGTAGGGCAACCAACCACAGAAAAGTTCTCCATTACAGCAAATAAGAATCCTGAGCTTCCGTGCTTTGTGTCCACATAGAGGGGTGGGATAGGGAGTGTGGCAGGGAGACAAAAGAGGGAGGAGATATGGGGATTTATGTTTATGTATAGCTGATTCACTTTGTTATACAGCAGAAACTAACACACCATTGTAAAGCAATTATACTCCAATCAAGATGTTTAAAAAATTAATTAATTAATTAAAAAAAAAAAAGAATCCTGAGCTTTCATGCTCAGTGGCACTTGCTTCCACAACAGAGTGCATGCTCTCCCCTTTCCTAAAGCTTCATGGTTTGAGAAAACATCTATTCCAATCAGGTGACCAAAGCAACAAGTGATTAAGATGTTGTGGTCTTGAAACTGTATCACAAAGAAGTGTGTATGAGTGCCATACATATTAAGAACGGTTTATCTAGATTATAACATGGTTCACTAAGTGAACCATGTTCACTTAGTGCAAGCGGTGAAGGTCTCCCAACTTTAACTGATGTTTCTCTTCATTAATTTTTTACATATGCTACATATCCTTTCCAATTAAACACAAGAATCTGAAACTTTAGTGATTTCTATCTTTGTGTAGATTGTAGACACGGTTTCAGAATATTTTAATAGCCTCTAAGATAACACACACTTTAATGTGTAATTGTATATATTGAAATATTTTAAAGTGACAGAGTGTATAACTACAAATAGCTACAAAAAGTAAATATATTTTAAGTGTTGATAATCAATATTAATTAACAAAAAATTTTTAAACGTTTACCTTATTTATTACAGGTAAAATATGGTAGCAATAGTAGCTCAAATATTAATTGTTTTGCTACTCTCTCTGGAAATATCTGTATAGAAACAAAATAATGGACAGGAAAACTCAGCAGAGCTTGAAAATACCAAACAGCAGTGATCACCTTGTAGTGAAATTAAACTACTGAAAACTCTCCTTCAACAATGTGAAATCTGTATGAGGAGAGACTGGTGTTTTTGGTTTTAAAAAATTGAATTCATATCCATGTCTGGTTAATGTATGATAATAATTCATAATAATAATATAGTTAGATGTATTCCTCTTCAAAAATTTAGTAAAAATTTGAAAGTCTACAAATGCTCCTGAGTGCATTAGCTTTTACTGCCAGACAATACATCATAAAAAAAAAATTCAACTGAATGACTTTTCAGGGCAGACAACGAAAAGCTTTTATAAACACAGTAATGACAGAAATAGTGTTTTTCACTCAGTATGTACTGAAGCATAATGAAGTTAGGTCTCCAAACCAAAATATATTTTCCCTTGGGGAAAAACAGTCATTTAAACAGCCATTGATTTGTTACCTAGTGCCTTGACATTTTATGATGAGCCCTTTCAAAGCATGCTGATTTACATATCTGATAATGAATAATGAATATAGGAAAAGAAAAAAAATATTGTCTCCAAGGCAATATTTGCCCTGTCAAACACTGAAATTTTTTGTGCTCACAGATCAAAACATCACTGCATTATAAATCTTAAAGTATTCATAAATTTGTTTTAATCATGTTTACTTAGGAATAAACAGTGTTCATGAGACATGTTATAGACTACGTTATTCCCTCCAGCTCCAAATTGTAGCATTTGCTATTCTGTTAGTACAAAATATTTTGAAAATTTCATAGAAATTTTGATGTTTTAGAATAACCAACATCTATATATTTAAGAGAGCTATTTTAGCTATTAAGAAATTATTTTCTTAATTCTTGCAGTGGAATATAAAATATGAAACAACATACACTAAGTTAAAATGAGCTATTTATTTGATAGAAATAGAAACTAATGTTCACATCACTTAATCAACAAAGTATCCTTGATATTTACTCCTGAACCCAATGGGAAAAAATATACAATATTCAGAAATCATATAATAACTTGTGAATATAAAATATAAATGTAACAAATCAAAAATAGAGGGTAAATTAAATGTCCAAACAAGATAAGAAAATAATGAAAATTGTAAATTTAATTACTCATAAAATATAATATGCCAACATGCTTTTTTCTTGCAAATGGTTAATCCTTTGCAAAAGACTGGGAAAAATTCTTGAAAGCTCATTAAGACTCTTAAAGGATCATTTTACTAGTGAGCAATATGGAGGTAAGCTTGTAATTTTTTATTACAACTTCCATTAATTTATTTTACAAAAATTTGAAATTTTCTTACAAATTAATTTTGGAATTAAAAAAAAAAAAACACCTGTAGGTTTTGAGGGTGAAAACAAGGTGTGAGAAACAAGATATTTAACCTATGTATTGGATGATTCCTGGAAAGAAGTTCTTGGTACTTAGACATCATGCCTTACTCTAGGGAAGACTGTATGTTTGATTATAACCAAGTCAATAAATGAAAGAATTAGACTAAATGTTTTTCTAAATATAATTTAAATCTATGCTTCTATGGTTGCTAAAGTAATTCTATGGCATTTGGGATATCTGTTAACTTTTTCCTTGGGCCTGTTGTTTTGACTGTGTCTGGGTCACTTTCAAATAATTCTGAATAAATAAGCTTTATTCTATACACTAGGGAAATTAGCATTTGAAGCATCCTAATCAGGATACAATTCAGAAATGGTTAGATAGTTTCTGAAAGACCTATTCAGGTGTCTTAGTTCAGGATAGATAGGCAAAAGTTTAAATATCATGATCTACATCTGTGTCTAGGAATTTACTACATGGCATAATGGCAGGGATGTTAGAAACTATTTTCCACTGATAAGACTATATTGTTATAAGATTTACTAGAAAGATGATCCAGGTCCCAGTTTACAAACAGGGTATGAGTTCAGTGAGACCAGTAATAGCCTTCTGAGTGATGTTCTAGGTTCTGAGTTTCTTTTGTTCAGGGCCCTGGAACTTCAGCCTGATGAAAATTGCTTGTCACCATGCTATGGGCAGAAAGCAGGCACTTCCTTAAGTTTATATCAAAAGATGAAGCAGCTGTTTTTGTTTTGGTTTTTAATTAATGTTTGTTATTTTAACATAATTTCTTTTAAAATTTAACATTCTTAAAAATCTTATTTTCAACATAGTATGTCAACTCCTAGCAAGATATGCAAAAGGAGCAATATAGCCTCTACCTATTTCTGATTCTGAGGGCTTTTGGCTTTCCTCAGAATAACCTGACAATTCCAAGCCTTGTTTAAAGCAGTTTTCAACAGGCCCCAAAGCAGCACCAATGTAAGAGTTTTATATGTAATAAAGCTCATGTGACTTCAAAAAGGTAACACATGAACTGAATACGTGTGCTCATGGAGCATTGAGAATGCTTTCTGTCTCCAGATTTGAAATATAGTATCAGATTATTGAATGGGGGCTGTGCTAGATCAGAGGGTATGAATTAATGCTTAATAGAATTTAGGGATTCTTAGGAGTTAAGGGGAAGCTGGAAAGTTTAGTGGGTGAGGCTGTAAACCTATCACCCTCATTTCAACAAAACAGCTTTGCCACCTCAAACATACATTTAGCTTCTTAAAAATTAGATTTTAGGTAGTCATGAGCACATACCCAAAGTGAAATGGGAGCTACTGATTAAGATTATTTTTCTAGATTTCTGTGTACTGTTTATTCTGTGGTATCTTACAGCAAGTGATTCCAGAATTTGAAAAAATAAATATTTTTATATGGCTTTTCAATTAAAGCCAACCACTAGTGCACAAAGAAATAGTACTTATCCAATGATATGGGAAAATTTGTCTCTGTTGTTTATTAAGAAATTATGTGTTGAGTTGAAGAACAGACTTTCATAAGTGATTTTTATGATAATTTTGATTATTCAACACTCACTTTTTTTTGTTGATTTGGAACCTAAAGTCCACATATGATTAGTCTCTATTGCATGTTCTACACACTGAAGTCCTGTATTCACTATTTGTTCAAAGAATTTTGCAGTTAAAACAACTTCAAAAGCCATTGGCCAGATCAATTTGAAGCCATATACAATCCTAATATTAGTTGATATTACATTTCCTTTTTCAAATTAAAAAAACCTCTAGACTTAAGTAAGGAGAAACTATACTGCAAAGGATGATTGCAAGAGTCAGACAAGGGACTATTGTAATGGGGGAAATGCTCTGACCAACTGACCATGAGATGTAGAAGATTCTTAATGGTTAGGCAGAAAAGAAAAGGCCTTTTTAATTTTTTTTTTAATAAGGAGGATTTACAAAGTCTGGAAAGAACCAGATTTGAGGAAGTGAGATGAGCAATGGTGGCATGATGGGGTAGTAGACCAGAGAATGATTTACCTTGAAGTCAGCCTATTCTTGGGGAAGTGGTAGGTAATTAAGGAGAGGTTGTATGCTGGTTCAGACTGAGAGTGAGTCAAAATTCAGGGGTCTGAGAGAGGAAAGGAATTTGACCAAAGTTTGGTTAACAGGGATTTTGTTTTGATTGATCAATAAGGACAACACAGTTCAGCTATTCATTTATGAAGCAAAGAAAGGGTATTTATAGGTCTGAGTCTGGCTTTGTCATAGGTAAACAAGGGGGCATCCTTGAGCCTTATCTAAGTCATAAGAGGAAGAGTGTTTATTTTCAGTAAGTCATTTCCAAATATAAAAGGGTAAGGGGATTTCATTAACCTTCCCTGTTTTCCAGAGTCACAGGGCTTGGATAAACTCCAACTTCCTCAGTCCCTCTTTTTTTTCAAGCCTAATGATATGTACTAATTGCTTAACAACCCAGAGGAGTCACAGATCTCTCAAGTGGGGCAAAGTAGAGTCTAAGAAATAGTTTTCTGAAGATTCTTGTTGACATCGTTTCTGAAAAATCAGTTGAGCCATCTACTAAGAAGTGGTGACAAGTGCCAGTTATTTTGTGCATCTTAATAGAGGGATACCTAAAATGCAAATAGAAATATTAACATAAAAGTTTTTATTAAAGTTCAAGAGGTTAGTGGCTTAAAATATTTTTATTATGCAGCACTGCTTGTTGAGTTCTTAAAGCTAAGAGGTTGAAGCTCTTAGTGATATTTTCACAGCCATGGAATATAAGGACGTGCATGACCTGAGAATTTAACAGACTCCCTCAGTGATCCAGGCAGCAGCTATTCCAGGGAAAAATCCAGCCCACACATGGTCAGCTGCAATGATGAGTCCTTTCAGGTATATATCAAGTCATTGGGCCTTATGTCACAATTCTTCAGATCTGCAGAAAAAGTTGAGCTACAGGCAACATAAAGTTCCAATGAGGATTTAGGTTGTCAGATTTTAGTTCTCAGTGTCATTAAGTTAGGAGGAAGGAGAAAAATTGGATATGTTTGTTTGGAGAGTTGTTGCCAGATATTAAAAGAAACTGGAAGATTTGAAATTTTGGTAAGGATTGACACTGTCCAAGATAACAGAATTCAATCCAATTAATAGGTAGGTAACAATATTTTTTTTTCATGCTATCAGTTACCTGAAAATTACATAGAGGGGAAAAATAGCTCAAAAACAATAAATAGGGCCAGACTCTGATAATCCACTAGGATGTACTGTAGTTTTCCAATGACACACAAAATTTCACTTTCTAGTCACCTCCATTTTGATCAAAGATAATACCAAAGAAAGATTATTTTTGATCACAAAATAAGGCTGATTTCATTAGATTTGGCCTGATTATTTACATAAGTACTACAAGAATAGTAATTTAATATACAGGCTTTTATAAATTTGTTTTGTGGGACGTTTTCATAAAGGATCTCAGATTGGGTTTTTAAGTCTCCTGAGGCTAGGAAGTCAAGCCAAGAACTTACCAGAATATTTTTCCTGTAGTACCTACTGATTTTGATAAATTTCTTTCTTCTTAATGAACTCAAAATATCCTACAAGCCCTCAACCTGCCAGGGAGTTAATTTCCTTAATCATCTATAAGACTGTGAAGTCTGTAAACCAGGCACCAGGCCAGTTTTCCAAGGGAATTTGTAAGCATTTACTCCATGATGTCAACCTTATTAGTTCTTTTAAAGTGTCTAGTCATATCTGAATCAAGTATCATTCTTAAATATGACATTCCACTCAAAGCCTTTGTTACATAACCAATGTTTCCAATTATGTTCAGTTAACAAGAGTCCAGATCCTTGTTGAACCCATGCAAATAATTATATTGCCATGTAAATAAAAATATAAGAAATTCCAAATTCTGGAGGGATCAGGCAGGGAGAAAAGCACAAATGTTTTATTCTCATTTACAAAAAGCATAGCATATTAAATTCTTATAAGCTATAAATAGCTTAAGAGAAAAGAAAAGTTTCTTTTTTCTGGAAAATTGAGCATCAGCAATATTCCAAAAGAAACCCATAATCATCCCTCATCAGTTCTTTTAGTCCTGTGCAATTAATTCGTGTTTCAACCATCTTGGGTTGGCAGTCTAATGAATCCATCAGCTTCTCAATTAGAATTCTAGAACTCCTCATTCCATCCAGTGGTAGGATCTCAAAGGTGTTTAAGCAGTGTCATCAGAAACCTGTGCCCAAGATTACCTGCCATAGTCCTTACCATGGGTCTCTGACAAAGCCCTTTTTTGTTGAAGATGAAGCACTCCGGCCTATGGTTGATTACAAGCACAATCGTGGAGATACCAGAGTAAAACTCTCTGCAGATTACTAAAGTTTTAAAATGAATGATGGAAGTTTATTACAAAAATAAGGCAATTAACAAGGAAATTTGTTGTTTCTATAGTGTACAACATTGTTTTTAAAACTGAAATTATGATTGATAACAGTATACTGTTGACTAATATCAGGCAAAGCAGCATCAGGACTCAAAACATCATGAACAGCAAGGACATTGCCATATCTCTAGGAACTTCGTACAGTTTCTGAAATGTTTATATTTAACAATATTTTACACATACAAATTTAACCTAAAGAAGGTTAAGCATCTCTTCTGATATGATGACACTTCCCATGTATCTCATAACATATCAAATAAACCTAATCATTTTTAGCACCTCTCTTTTTACAAAGTAGAAGAACAGATCCTCTGTGATTTTCCAGCGGCCCTCTAGGAAATCTCAAAGACAGTATTAGGTGCAAAAAATATTTAAGATTTGATTTTGGGAATGCAAAATGACAAAAGTTGTTAAATTGGATTACCAAAGTGACAGTAAAAGACTTTAAAAGTAAATAAAGAGGTAACATAATGGTAAGAAATCAAAAAACAAAAAACATTAGCTTCTTTTTGAAAGTGCAAAGACTTTGTTCTTCTAGGACATGATAAAGTAAACAAAAAGCACTGGAAACTATTTTGATAAGACACAGAATCTTTACCTTCCAGGCAAATAACTCAGAAGGTAAAGAAAATCTTTTTACAAATTCTTATTAAGAGGAGACCAGTAATCTAAGAAAATTTTAACAAAGAGAAAACAAAAATCAATTTTTATGAGTATAATATTTCATATTTAATCTCTTTAAAATCTTGAGAATAAACCCATGAAAACTTAGCTAACATTTACCATGACAAATAAAATTCCCTTTTTGCAAACCCTGTATAACTTTCCATATTCATTTGGCTATTTTTCTACACTTACATCTTTCTCATTCTGGAAAAAATAGTTAATTTACTTTAGGAAAAAAATACACTTTTTTTTTCTTTAATAAAAACATATCCTACATGCTGTGTATACTTAATTTAGCATAAGTCTGTTTTAAATTACTGAAAAATCTTGAAAACTATCTGCAAGCTAACATACTCCACAACCTAATTGTTGGAATAAAAATTTTCAGAGTAAGTTAAATTTCATTACTTTCTGGGGATTTTAAGTTTATATAAGTGCTATTTAATAGAGCTCATTGATAGGGTTTATATGATATAATTTGGTAATACTCTCTGAAGGTAGGAATATACTACATGTGCATATATACAGACATACAAACAAAAATAGAGAGCTTAAGTTTCAATTTAAAAATCTTAGCTATGTTTCAGTCATAAACAAGAGAAAATACAAAATTTACTAGTTTATATGGAAGAGCTGACTTGTTCTTTCCTCACCTTTACATTTTTACAAGGAATGTTTTTCTGGAAGATGACACAAGTTGATTTTACCTGCTCCTGACCAATAACTGCTGAGAAAAACCATTAAGAGTTCATTTGCCATGATGATTATCTTATAGAGAATATAGACATAGAACTGAGGAGAAACCAAGGGGCCATCTGGGTGTCTCCAAAGCCCATCTGAGTGTGTAAAACATCTAGCTTGTTTCCAACCACCTGTTTCAGCCTCTGATGGTTGAATAGGAGAATAGGACTTAAATGACATTAGGGAATTGAGAGGCTGGAGTGGGAAGGGAAAGGTCTGGTAAGGGTGGATAGAGGGGTGGAGTAGGTTGAGGTGTTAAAAGGGTCAGATAAAAGGATTCAAGGTAGTTTTAGGAAAGATGGAAGATAGAAGAGAGGGAGGGAGAAGGGAGGGGTGATGGGAAGAGAGAGGCTTAGATGAGCCAGTGTGGGGATATCCCAAGTTTCCCTAAGATGCTATTTGAGTTCTAAATTGCCTTTGGTAAAAGTTTACCATTACTGGGTGATACTAGATTGAATTAGTGCTGTAATAGCAAAGCATACAGTCAGTGGAAGAAGAGGAGGGAAGGAGCCAAATAGAGTGAGAGTTACCCATGGGATTTATACCGAAGAGAAAAATGAAAAAAAAAAAAATCTGTTAAGAACCTAGGGGAGAATTCTACTTGATTAATTTCCTCACAATCCCTGGGGCAGAGAGCCAAGGGAACCCTGTAGGAAATCTCTGAGGTCAAAGGAAAGGAAGAAATGCCCTGCACAGTCCTGAGGTATGGGGAACCTAGGAAAAGCAGAAGAGCCTTCAGAGAAGGGAAAAAACATAATCTCTTTGCCTGAAAAAATTAAAATAACTCCTTACCATGCTACAACAGACAATATGTCTGGAACACTGGTTTGAGAATTGAACTCAATGAAGGATCTGAGAATCACCTAGCAGCAGAGGAGTTAAAGGACCCACAAGGTACCATAACCTATGAGAGGATGGTGGGAGTCCATAGGTGAGTCCCAATCTCAGTCCAAGCACCAGAAAACGTCAAATAAAGGACAAATTCAGGACCTAGATTAGGAGAGACTTATCTCTCCTTAGGAAAGGCTTATTGCATAACAGCAGAAGGGAACTCTAGGAATAGGAGGAGAGAGTTGATTGCAATAGGGAGAATGTTCTGACCAGGAGATTTGCCAGCATTGCAAAGATTAGATAGAAAGGGGCTTTTGCTTTACAAAGAAGAGTATTAAAGACTACAAAACTGGGTTTGGGAATGTGGTATGAGGAAGGATGGTGTGATTGGATGGTGGGTCAGTGACTGTTTTACACTGAAAGCCAGCCTACTCTCTAGAGGGTCTTATGGAAGGGTTGCTATATGTTTAGGCTGAGAGTGGGTCAAAGTTCAGGGATATGGAGGATGGTAGAGAATCTTAACCAAAGTTCAGTTGACAAGCATTTAGTTCTGACTAATCAGTGGAACCAAAGCAGTTCAGCTAATCATTTATAAGGCAATGAATGGGAAGTTTCATATCTCTGTCTGGTCTTGTTATAGGTAAGCAAAGGAGACATTTGTGAATATTATCTAAGTCATATGGAGAAGAGTGCTTCTTTTTATAGTAAGCCATGGCTGGGAACATGAAAAGGTGACAGAGTTTCATTAATCCTCGTGTTTTCTAGGATCACAAGCCTCAGTAAATTTCAACGTAATCACCCTCAATCCTGTTGCCACAGATGCCATTGCTCTTAAGTCATCTACATTACTTTCCTTCCCTCTGTCAAGGTGAGGGCCTTAGATGTTCATTAGAACAAGAAGCAGGATAAACTGAACACTAGGCTATTAAAGAATGCCCCACTTTTACTAAGGAAAACCGAGTATCTTAAGTATCTTACTTAAGTGTCTTAAGGAAACTCCCTGTCTTTAAATCTAACTGTTTCCATTATGACTGGCCAAAGTTAAGTTCAAACCGGATCATTTCTCATTTATATATCCTGATTTGTGGCATATGGATCATGGACTTAAAAGAATTTGGGGAAAGGTGGTGTGGCATATCTTAGAGATGGAATAAATAGTGTGGATACAGAATAGAGAACCTAAACAAATGGGTGGAACATTTAAATTTGCTATGGAGGTACTATAAGTCCTGAGGACAAAGTCAGGTCACATTCTAGAATATCAGTTAACAATCAAAAGAAAAGATAAGGTGAGAAGGTAAGATGGACTCAGGTCCAATTTTGTAAGAGCATGGACAGAAATAAAATCAATAAAATTTAATGTAGTAGGGCATTACTAAGTGCATAATATTTGCAAGAAAATTCTCAGGTCACATAAGCCAAGAATAAAATATAGGTATTTAAACTGGGGGGTGGATCCATATGTAGAAATAGGGTTTAAAGACATAAGCAAGCATGTGAATTAAGGTTAAATTTGGATACAAAGAAGTAGGTAGGAATCAAGTAACTGACATGAGGACTGTGAACAGAGGTTAAAGGTTTGGAATACAGGGCGTGTCTCTACACAGGCAGTCAAAGAATGACCATGGCCAAGCCAATTATTGCTTGTTTTGTTTTTGAGTTTTAATAATAATTATATTTTAAATAAGACTTTTTAGTTAACCTTGATTACAGAAAAAGAAAGAACAATGTAGGGGAATATTTTTAGAGTTACCAAACTTCATCTTTGTGTATTATTTAAATATTTGATTTAAAATTTTTTTCAGATACTTATTCCTTATATTCTCAAGTAATTTAAAGTTACATGATGATTTAATGTACAATGTCAAGCAAGATTCTTTTTAATGTAATGTGTTAACCAAAAAGGTAGTGGTTTGATTTGTTTTACTCTTCTTAATAAGAAGAGTGTGACCCTATTTTTTTTTCCCCATGAGAAAAAGATCTGTCACCAGTTTGAACAATTTTAAAGTTCCATGCTCCATAGTAATACTGTAAAGTTTAGTTTAAGGACAATCCATGATCACATTCCCCAAATGTCATGCCTACTTCTCTCTCGCTCTCTCCCCTCCCTCTCTCTTTCTTTCTTTCTCTCTCTTCTCCTACTCTCTTTCCTCTCTCTCTCTCAAATCCTAGCAAGAAAATTTAGGATATAAACTTGACATAAATTTACTAAGCATCTTCTTTCTGTCATTCATTGTTAACTTCTGCTGAATACAGATAAGATTCTAGAAAAAGGACCTGGTCTACAGTAGCTTGCAGTTTCTTGTGTAGCATTGTGTCTCTTTTACTTGATTTTCTCAAAGTATCTAGAAAATCAAGAACCTTTTCCAGAACCTTTCCCAGAACCATAAAAAAAAAAATCTGTAAGAAAACTACTTATTTTCTACTTTTATTATTACAACATATTTTTTAAGAAATAATGCTTCTGGACCAGGCTTTGTAATGTTTTACAGAAATGTGACTTAATACATTACTTTTAAAAGGCAATCTGATGGCCAGAACAAGAGTTAGGAAGAAAGCAGCAACAGCCTAATACATCCTGATCTGTTTCTTGCCTGGGGAAAAACATGCCCTGGTTCCTATTCCCACATTTTCTGGCAGTTTAAATAAGTAGTCACCGTACTGTTTGTCTACCACCTACTGGAGAATAGGAGGAATCAAAGGAAGAGATGGGGTAATATGATTCCAGAGCACACCCAGCAGACTATGGAACTGCTGCTGTCATATACACAAGGCTGTACTCTACTGGAGACATGGGGCCTTAAGCAGAAGGTTACTTAAACCCCAAAAACATATGTGAAACTGTTGGAAAAGAAAAAATCCAATAAGCCAAAAGGCTGAATTAACCTGCCCAGTGGAGTGTAGAATGTGGCTGCTCTTGGCAGAAGCAGTGAATTCTGGGCTTTACGTCAGTGTTATAAATTTATTCCCTTTTAATATCTCTATCAAAACCTTGCCCCAGTTAAATTGTAAATCAGTTGACCAAGGTAATTGACTTATCCTGAGTCGGATGTTTGTGTATGGTAATTTTGCCTCCAGAAAAGGAAACAGCCTGCTTGTGGTTTCTTAACCATTTGGCAGTCAGGAGAAAAACATCAGGTCTGGCCAATAATGCAGCTGCAAGAGTAAATGTGAGGCAGGAAAAAAGGATGAGGAACTTTACCCTCCCAGTGGGAAAGAGATGTTGCTGGATTGGCAGGACTTTCTCTGAGGAGTAATAGAATTTGTTCTGATAACAAGCAGGTCATAATAATTACTCCCACCTTTCTATAGTTTTTCAGTTGCCATTACCCACCTGTGGCAGCTTATGTTGAAAAGTTGGTTTAAAAATTAAGGGTACTGATTATTATAACTAGATAAATAAAAGGATAACAATTTTGCTCAATTAAAGGCCTTGGCAAAGTGGCCCAAAATAAATCACAAAGGGAATCAACACACAAAGCCATCTTACACAAATGTCTGAATTTACATTCACAAAGATGGAATGTGGTCATTTTGGCCAAAGCAGAACTCTTCAGAGGTAAAGTAAGAGCCAGTGCCCATAAAAGTAAATGCAACAAGAAGTGATGACAATTCTAAATGGCAAGCAAAAAGATCTGAAATTTTGTGCTCTTAATTTGCATCTTCTTAATAAGTCTGCTGTCATTTTAGTTAGAAAGGCAATTTAGTTAGAAGGCAAAGTCTTGGACCATTTTGTTCACTGACATGTTGCTAGCATCTGGCATTATTCCTAGATTCAGTGGGGCTCATAAAACATTTGTAAATGAATTGATGACATTATATAATAGAGGAGTAAATGAATGGGTGGCTAAACATTAATGATAAATAACAGAGCTGTTAAAAGTTCCCTTGAAAATCCTAAAATATGAGTAGGGGATACTATCAAATTAAGCCAAGAAATTACAAGGTGTTCTTTTTCTAATGATTCAATTTTAATATAAAACAACCACATAAAAATATAGTCACAACACAAAACATATGACTACATAGCTCTTTTAACATAATTGCAGAAAATGCCTCATGAAAGTGAGAAATATTTTTTTTACCTATGTACACCTGTCTGACTCTTCTCCCCCTTCTATCTTAGTTCTCTTCATTTCCACTTGCTCACATTCTAGTAGAGTCTATTTATTCTTCCTCTTTCTTTCATCTTTTTTCTGTTCTCTCCCCCCTTCCCATTCATATTCCATCTTTCTCCACTTTATTCAGAACTACATCAAAAGTTCTCCCTGGGCAAGTAGACATACCATTTCACTCACTCTACCTACCTCTAAGTGACTATGACCTCTAAACATTTGTTCTGCTGCCTCCTTGGCCTGCATCTCTTCCTGCCTTTCCTCTTTTCTCTCCCTGGTCAGTTATTCATGCTCAAGGGCATGACAAAACTTTATTTTCTCTAAACAACTTTCACCAGTCCCATCAGAAAGAGTCGATTATTCCCTCCTTTGAGCCTTTGCCATATAGTGAAAATCTCTATTCTAGCACCTATCACATATTATTAGTATTTATTCCTTTGCTTCTTCTCCGCTTGTAACTTCCTAAGAGTAATGGTTATAACATATTCACCTCATATCCACAGTTCTGGGCAGATAGTAAGTGCTCAATATTTGAATAAATGAATGAAACATTAGGAAACTGAGAGTTGAGATTTGGTGACCATGTATGCTTTATATTAATATTTAATTATTCAAAAATCTAAAAGAGTCACTCCATTTTTATAAGATTAAACAAATTAAAATTTGAATGCATTATTTAAATCCTGAATAAAAAACACAAAAAGTATTTGCAAAATTCAAATGAGACAAGTGAAACTTAAATCCAAAGATGACATCTTTTCATCTTTTATGAACACAACTTGTTCATGGACATCTGTATATATATGTATATACACTTAAATACACACACACATATATATGTAACTGATATCTACATATGAAAGACTTTATAGAAACTGAAATAACAATTTCACAATATAAACTATGAATATCTGTGTGTAATGTGATCAATTAACTCGAATCCTGACTAGAATTTACTTTACTACATAGCATTATCATCTTTTTCTATTCATTTCATGCTTTCTTGTATTTTCTGGACCCATTTCATTCAGTGCCAGTGCATCTGATTGGACTGTAAAGCATGAAATGTGTAGCATCAAAACACAGCTGGAACCAATGCCGTTCTTCAGCCAGCTGGCATGAGCCATTGCTGTAGAAAGCAGCTGACTTCTGTTTTGATAGAGTAAGCATTCCAACGTGTGCTGCTTGTAATTCACTCATCACCCAACAAACAAATTAGTCTGGAAAAGAAATATATCAGCCACTGAGAGGAATGGGATTGATTGATAAAGGGGCTATCACATATTCCTGCTTGTGGTACATAGTGTGCTTCTGATGCTTTTAGCAAAGCAGTTTACACCACTTGTAGTACTTTCATCAGCAAGGCAAGATGTTGATATGAAAAAAACACTTGAAATTTTTTAGGACTCAAGGAAGAAAGTAGAGAAAAACTTGGGCAATAGACTTTATCTATGTAATAATGCATATCTATCTATCTATCTATCTATCTATCTTTTTCCACATAATGAGGGACAGGGTTTCATTCAACCTTTGCTTAAATTTCACCAGGAACACAAAACTCACCATTCTACCAGGTAGCCAATTCTCTAATTACCCACATCCAGTGACTTAGAAAGTTAACCGCATTTTTATAATCTCCACTTGTTAGTCATGACTGCAATACAGAGCAGTGCAAAATGAGTCTACTACCACCTTCCATCTGAAAACTCTCCAGGTTTTTGAAGAGAGCTAATCTTTTTATCCAACCCTTTTGGTCACTAGCCTAAATAAACCCCCTTCTTCACAGTATGCAGGTTTCTAATATTGTACTACAATGATCCTTTCCTGTATACCCACAAAGTTTGTCACTGTCCCTTTCATTTAAATTATTGTGCCAGATTTAGAAATAAAGAGATCTTAGAACTGTGGCTTATGTTGGATTTATTCACTAAATATTGAGAATAACATATGATTAATAAGTTTCAAAGGGCCCTTTTTCATGTTATATATATATTTTTTTAAATTAATTTATTTTTTATATTTATTTTTGGCTGTGTTGGGTCTTCGTTTCTGTGCGAGGGCTTTCTCCAGTTGCGGTGAGCGGGGGCTCCTCTTCATCGCAGTGCGCGGGCCTCTCACTGTCGCGGCCTCTCCCATTGTGGAGCATAGGCTCCAGACACGCAGGCTCAGTAGTTGTGGCTCACGGGCCTAGACGCTCCGCGGCATGTGGGATCTTCCCAGACCGGGACATGAACCCGCGTCCCCTGCATTGGCAGGCGGATTCTTAACCACTGCGCCACCAGGGAAGCCCTTCATGTTATATTATTTGTTTATTTCTGTTTAATAAATTATTACAATCTTAGATGCTTAAAATAGTGCACATTTATTATCTCACTGTTTCTGTGAGTCAGGAATCTAGGCTCAGCTTAGCTGGGCCCTCTGCTAGGATGTCACAAGGTTGCCACAAGTGTCATCCAAACTATCTTCTCATCTGGAGGCTCAACAGGGGGAAATTCATTTCCAAGCTCGCTCACTTAGGTTGTTGGCAGAATTCATTTCCATGAGGCTGTGGAACTCCCCTGGCCTCTTGCAAGCTGATGGATGGAGGCTTCCCTCAGGTCCCAGAGGCCACCCTCAGAAACTTGCCTGTGAGCTTCCTAACAGGGATGCTTACTTCCTCAAAGCAGCAAGGGAGAAATCTCTAGAGCAAGTCTGCTGGCAAGCTGAAGTCTTTTACATAGTAACGTAATTGTGGGAGTAACATGTCATGACCTTTGCCATTTTCTATTGGTTAGAAACAAGCCACAGATCCCACCCACATTCAAAGAGGTTAAGGTTAAAAACAAGCAAACATGTGATCACCAGCAGGTAGGGATTATAGGGGCCCCCCTTAAGTCTTTCACCAAACACATAATGAATCAAAATAGTATCAAGTGATGTAACATCTGAGTATAGGATAGTGGTTTATTTTTAATGTTTCATAGAACTTCTTAGAAAACAAAACTGCCATGAGCCTTCTCTATTTCTTTGGGAGTGAGCACTGAGTCCTAGTACATGTAATGGATTGATCTAATTATCTCAGTTTTTCAAACCTCTCTGTATCCAGCCTTTTTCCATGCAATGTTGCAGTCCCTGTTCACTGTGAACAGTGCTTTACTCTCCTAACTACTTGAATCTAAGTTCAAAAATGTTACCTGTTATGTTAGTTTTATAGGGTTGTACAAAACTAAGTGCAAAATGAGTTAGTGTGGCAACTAACACATTTTGAGTTAGTGTCATTGTGGTAATATAGCCACAAACTTGGTGGCTTAGAACAACAAAAATGTATTATCTCAAGTTCTGCATGGCAAAGGTCCAAAATCACTATATCAGCAGGGTCACACAGCCTCCAGAGGCTCTAAGGAAGAATCATTCCTTGACTCTTCCACAGCTGGTAGAGGTTGCAGACATTTCATGATTTGTTGCTGCCTAATTCTAATATCTGCCTTTGTCTTCACATGGCTTTCTCTTCTGTGTCTAGGTCTGCCTCTCTTCTCTCTCTTATAAGTACCCTTGTCACTGGATTTAGGGTATAGAACAATAATCCAGGATGATCTCATCTTGACTTCCTTAACAATTACATCTGCAAGATGCTTTTTTCAAATAAGCTCATGGTCACAGGTTCTGGGTTGTGGACATATTTTTTAGGGACACTTCAATCTACTACACCTGCTTTGACCAATGAGAAGCTCAGTGGATGTGATGTGACAGAGCACTTGTGAGATCTGGCTTCCCCTCTTGCACTTCTGCCATTTCCATGAAAAGAACATACTTGAGCTAGCCACCAGGTCATAGGAGGAGTTAAACATGGTGTTCCAGATATGGTACCCCAGCCAAATCCAGACTAGAAGTAAATCCCCAGCATTTGTAGATGCAAGAGACAGTCCAGTTAAACTCAGTAGAATCCAACCAGGCCCAACCAAGATCATTTAACCTACACAAATATGCAAGAAATAAGTATTTACTATTGTATGCCACTGTAATTCTGTGGTTGCTTGTTAGGCAACAACTATATAACTACATATGTATGTATGTATTTCCCTTTTAGCATCTTTAGGATCCATTCTGTGTTAAATGTTCCTCTAATCTCCTCTAACTTCAGAAACAAAAGTTTTCACTTCTGACTCTTGCATTTTCTCTGAGCAAAACTTGCTCCCAGAAAAGTAATTCCCAAAATTAATTCATTCTAATATGAAAATTTAAGTCATTTAAATTTCTCTGAGGTTTCTTAATTTAACATTAATGAGATAATAGCTATGAGACACATATTATTACCATGCCATTTTCAGCCCACCAGAAAACTGAGGTACAGATGATTGAGGTAAGTTGCCCAGAGTAACACAGTTAGTAAACAGTGCAACTTTGTTTAATCAGACAACCTAAACTCCAGGGACTCTGTTCTTACCCTATATTCTCTCATACCCATGATGATAGAATAAAATTCTGCTCCTTTACTCAACATTGTGAAGCATTAGTGACAGAGGTCAGGTGGAGAAAGATTATTTTGAGAAGGAATTCCTGAAATACACAATTTGAAAATAATTTTCTAAGATCTTTGGGAAAGCTGGGGGCCTGTATTTCTGCTGCAGTTCTTATCTGTATCTAGTCCAACCCTAAATATACAAATGTAAGAATTTACCTTTCACTGTTAGCCATATGCCCCATGACTTTCTACTGAATATTCTTATAATTCAAAATGCTTCTTTAAAAATTTATAATCCATTTTATGTTCACTAAGCATTCAGTCATATATTGGCTTAGATTTCCTCCCCACAGGGTGGTAGGTATGGTGTAAATATTGCCTAATCTTGCCTTGTAGAGTGCATAGTATGTCACTGGCATTTATTGATTTTTCCATTTGCTTAGGCTCACAATGCATATTAATATAAATTTAACACTAATGCACAATCCACATTTTTTGCAGTACATGTAGTATAGAATTTTAACAATGAGATTAAAATTTTAGTACTAAAAGTACGCGTTATATATGCCAGGGAAGTATAGAACAATTCTAATGTGTTATGACAAATTATCTAATATATGGATAAAAAGAGAGACCTTGGACATGGACCCAATTGTTTTCCAATACTGGCTCCAATTTTTACTTGCTGTGGGACCTTGAGTGTGTTATTTAACTTTTTTTAAATACAATCTTCTTTTCTGTATAACATATAATAACTCATATTAATAGTGATGAATATAAATTATTTTAATCACCTTACAAAAAGATTTACTATTGTAACAAAATTTCTTTCATATCTTTAGGCTCTTTTTCTTCCAAAATAACTGTGCCATATTTACTGTTGATCTTTGGTGACGGTGATACGGTGCTTCTTCTACATCAGCCACAATGTTATGAGATTAGAAATCAAGTACAAGAAAAAAACTGCAAACAGCACAGACATGTGGAGGCAAAACAATATGCTACTAAACAATGGATGGATTGTTGATGGATTACTGAATAAGTCAAAGAGGAAATTTAAAAAAGTACCTAGAGGCAAATGAAAATGAAAATACTACAATCCCAAAACTATGGGATGCAAGAGGAGGAGTCAAGGTGGTGGAATAGGAGGACACAGAATTCATCTCTCCTCACAGGTACATCAAGAATACATCTACAAATGGAACATTTCTCACATAGCACCTGATGAACATTAGTGGAAGACTTCAGACACTGAAAAGGACAAGAAAAATCCTCTTACAACTGGATATGATGAAAGAAAGAAAAAAGAGGACTCAAAAAAGGGACCAGCAATGCTGGCAGGAATCTGAAGGCGAGGAGAGCTTCCCCCACTCAGAAAAACCCCCTCACGGTGTGGATATCAGTTGAGACAGAAAGGGACCTTCGGGGCATCAAAGGGGAACGCAGCAGATGGTCTGTGGAAGGCAGGACAAAGTAAGAACTGCGCACGTGGTCTGTGCCGCAGTCCTGCACACCCCAGCCTGAGTCGTGTGTCTCCTGTTGCAGAGGGGGACTGGGCCTGGAAAGTGGGTTTTGGAGTATGGACCCAGGGAGGGGACAGCTGTTAGCTATGAAAAGACAGCCTGAATGGACAGCAGTAAGGAGCTCCACAGCAGGGAAAGTTTGTGGAAGAAGCCCAGGACACCATATAAGCAAGACACCACTATTGAATGGTGCACAAGGGGCAGGGTTGCCAATGCCCCCACACGCCAGCCACTGCCTCTGCAAGCACTGGGAGGGACTCCCACCAGAGCAAGCATGCCCCAGTCTGTTGCAACTGCCTGCTGGTCTCCGCCACCACAGGCACTTTATGCACATCCCAGCTGTGACCATTGTACCCCTCCGTGGCCTGAGTGAGTAAGTGTGCTCCAATCAGCCTCTGCTTTTGCTCCCTCTCGCCCGGGCAGGGAACAGATGCCTGAGGGTGGCACACACGCAGAAGTGGGGCCAAAAATCAAAGCTGAGCCCCAGGGGCAGTGTGACTAAGGAAGAGGATGGAAATCTCTCCATGCAGTTGCACAAACCATGGATTAAATCCCTGCAATTGGCTTGGTAAATCCTGCGTCAATAGAATATCTGAAGAGACAATGAGTGTTCCCACAACTGAGACTGGTCTAGCTTTATCAGCAGTGGATTTTGGGGGCAAGTACACGTGGGATTTGGGCCAGGTTGGAGTCTGAGCTGGCCCCACAGTGCTCACAGCAGGTCCAGAGACCTACCTAGAGGTATCCATCTCGACACTAAGACCCGGCTCCACCCAACTGCCTGCAGCATCCAGTGCTGGACACCTCATGCCAAACAACCAGCAAGACAGGAACACAGGCTCACACATCAGCAGACAGGCTGCCTAAAGTCGTACTAAGCTCATGGACACCCCAAAACACACCACCTGACACAGCCCTGACAATCAGAGGGAGAAGACTCAGCTCCACCCACCACAGCTCAGGCATCAGTCCCTCCCACCAGGAAGCCTACACAAGCTCCTGGACCAATCTCACCCACCAGGAGGCAGACAACAGAAGCAAGTGGCACTATGACCCTGCAGCCTGCAGAAAGGAGACCATAAACACAGTAAGTTAGACAAAATGAGACTTCAGAGAATTATGTGACAGACGAAGGAGCAAGGTAAAAACCCTCAAGACCAAATGAAGGAAGAGGAAATAGTCAATCAACCTGAAAAATAATTCAGAGTAATGATAGTAAAGATGATCCAAGATCTCAGAAATAGAATGGAGGCATGGACTGTGAAGATTTCTTGTTGTTAAACAAGAAATGTTTAACAAGGAAAGACCTAAAAGAACTAAAGAAAAAACAATCACTGATGAACAACACAACAACTGAAGTGAAAAATACACTAGAAGGAATCAATAGCAGAATAACTGAGGCAGAAGAAGAGATAAGTGAGCTGGATGATAGAATGGTGGAAATAACTGTTATGGAGCAGAGTAAAGAAAAAAGAATGAAAAGAAATAAGGACTGTCTCAGAGACCTCTGAGACAACATTTAATGCACCAACATACAAATTATAGGAGTCCAAGAAGAAGAGAAAGAGAAACAGTTTGAGAAACTAGTTTAAGAGATTATAGTCAAAAACTTCCCTAATATGGGAAAGGAAATAGTCACCCAAGTCCAGGAAGCACAGAAAGTCCCATACAGGATAAACCAAAGGAGAAGCATGCTGAGATACATAATAACCACACTAACAAAAATTAAATACAAATAAAAAATATTAAAAGCAGCATGGGAAAAGCAGCAAATAACATACAAGGGAATCCCCATAAGTTCATCATCTGATTTTTCAGCAGAAACTCTGCAGGCCAGAAGGGAGTGGCAGGATATATTTAAAGTGATGAAAGGAAAAAACCTACAACCAAGATTACTACTCTACCCAGCAAGGATCTCATTCAGATTTGACAGAGAAACCAAAAGCTTTACAGACAAGCAAAAGCTAAGAGAATTCAGCACCACCAAACCAGCTTTACAACAAATGTTAAAGGAAATTCTCTAGGCAGGAAACACAAGAGAAGAAAAAGACCCACAAAAACAAACACAAGAGAATTAAGAAAATGATAATAGAAACATACATATCGATAATTACCTTAAATATAAATGGATTAATGCTCCAACCAAAAGACACAGACTGGCTGAATGGATATAAAAACAAGACCCATATATATGCTGTCTACAAGAGACCCACTTCAGACCTAGGGACACATAAAGATTGAAAGCAAGGGGTTGGAAAAAGATTTTCCATACAAATGGGAATCAAAAGAAGGCTGAAGTAGAAATACTCATATCAGACAAAATAGATATTAAAATAAAGAATATTACAAGAGACAAGGAAGGACACTACATAATGATCAAGGGATCAATCCAAGAAGATATAACAATTGTAAATATTTATGCCCCCAATACAGGAGCACCTCAATAGATAGGGAAAATGCTCACAGCCATAAAAGGGGAAATCAACAGTAACACAATAATAGTGGGAGACGTTAACACTCCACTTACACCCATGGATAGATCATCCAGACAGAAAATTAATAAGGAAATACAAGCATTAAATGACACATAAATGACATTAAATGACACAAAGACTTAACTTATATTTATAAGACATTCCATCTGAAAGCAGCAGAATACACTTTCTTGTCAAGTGCACGTGGAACATTGTCCAGGATAGATCACATCTTTGGTCACAAATCAAGGCTTGGTAAATTTAAGAAAATTGAAATCGTATCAAGCGTCTTTTCTGACCACAACAATATGAGATTTGAAATCAACTACAGGAAAAAAACTATAAAAAAACATAAAAACACATGGAGGCTAAAAATATGCTACTAAGTAACCAAGAGATCACTGAAGAAATCAAAGAGGAAATTAAAAAATACCTAGAAACAGATTACAATGAAAACACAATGACCGAAAACCTATGGGATACAGCAAAAGCAGTTCTAAGAGGGAAGTTTATAGCAATACAATCCTACCTCAAGAAACAAGAAAAATCCCAAATAAACAACCTAACCTTACACCTAAAGCAACTAGAGAAAGAAGAAGAACAACAAAAATACCCAAAGTTACTAAAAGGAAAGAAATTATAAAGATTAGAGCAGAAAAAATGAAATAGAAATGAAGAAAACAATAGCAAAGATCAATGAAATTAAAAGCTGGTTCTTTGAGAAGATAAACAAAATTGATGAACACTCAGCCAGACTCATCAAGAAAAAAAGGGAGAGGGTTCAAATCAATAAAATTAGAAATGAAAAAGGAGAAGTTACAACTGATACCTCAGAAATACAAAGGATCATAAGTGATTACTCTAAGCAACTATATGCCAATAAAATGGACAACCTGGAAGAAATGGACAAATTCTTAGAAAAGTATAACCTTCCAAGACTGAACCAAGAAGAAATCAAAAATATGAACACATCAATCACAAGTAATGAAATTGAAACTGTAATTAAAAATCTTCCAAGAAACAAAAGTCCAGGACCCGTGGGCTTCACAGGTGAATCTATCAAACATTTAGAGAAGAGCTAACAACTATCCTTCTCAAACTCTTCCAAAAATTGCAGAGGGGGGAACACTCCCAAGCTAATTCTAAGAGGCCACCATCACCCTGATACCAAAACCAGACAAAGATATCACAAGAAAAGAAAATTACAGGCCAAAATCACTGATGAACATATACACAAAACTTCTTAACAAAATATTAGCAAACCAAATCCAACAGCACATTAAAAGGATCATACACCATGATCAAGTGGGATTTATCACAGGGATGCAAGGATTTTTCAATATATGCAAATCAATCAATGTGATACACCATATTAACACACTGAAGAATAAAAAACATATGATCATATCAGTAGATGCAGAAAAACCTTTTGACAAAATTCAACACCCATTTATGATAAAAATTCTCCAGAAAGTGGGCATAGAGGGAAACTACCTCAACATAATAAAGGCCATATATGACAAACACATAGCAAGCATCATTATCAATAGTGAAAAACTAAAGCCTTTCCTTCTAGATCAGGAACAAAACAAAGGTGTCCACTCTCACCACTGTTACTCAACATAGTTTTGGAAGTCCTAGCCATGGCTATCAGAGAAGAAAAAGAAATTAAAGGAATCCAAATTGGAAAAGAAGACGTAAAACTGTCACTGTTTGCAGATGACATGATACTATACATAAAACATCCTAAAGAGGCCACCAGAAAACTACTAGAGCTAATCATTTAATTTAGTAAAGTTGAAGGATACAAAATAAATAACACAGAAATCTCTTGCATTCCTATACACTAACAACAAAAGATCAGAAAGAGAAACTAAGGAAACAATCACATTTACCGCTGCAACAAAAAGAATAAAATACCTAGGAATAAACATGTAGTCAGAAAACTATAAGATACCAATGAAAGAAATCAAAGACAACACAAACAGATGGAGAGATATTCCATGTTCTTAGATTGGAAGAATCAATTTTGTCAAAATGACTATACTACCCAAAGCAATCTACAGATTCAGTGCAATCCCTAACAAATTATCAATGGCATTTTTCACAGAATTAGAAGAAAACTTTTACAATTTGTATGGAAACACAAAAGACTCCAAATAGCCAAAGCAATCTTGAGAAAGAAAAATATAGCTGGAGGAATCAGGCTCCCTGACTTCAGACCATACTACAAAGCTACACTAATCAAGACAGTATGGTACTGGCAAAAACAGACATATAAATCTATGAAACAGGATAGAAAGCCCAGAGATAAATCCATGCACCTATGGTCACCTAATCTATGACAAAGGAGAAAATAATATACAATGGAGAAAAGACAGTCTCTTTAATAAGTGGTGCTGGGAAAACTGGACAGCTACATGTAAAAGAATGAAATCAGAACACTCCCTAACATCATACGCAAAAATAAACTCAAAATGGATTAAAGACCTAAGCGCAAGAGCAGACAATATAAAACTCTTAGAGGAAAACATAGTCAGAACACTCCTTGACATAAATTGCAGCAATATCTTTTTGCATTAGTCTCCCATAGTAATGGAAATAGAAACAAAAATGAACGAACGGGACCTAATCAAACTAAAAAGCTTTTGCATGACAAAGGAGATCATAAACAAAATGAAAAACCACCTACGGAATGGGAGAAAATATTTGCAAACAAAGTAACTGACAAAGTATTAATCTCCAAAATATACAAACAGCTCATACAGCTTATTTCAAACAAAGAAACAACCCAGTAAACAATGGGAAGAAGCCCTAAATAGATATTTCTCCAAAGAAGACATACAGATGGCCAACAGGAACATGAAAAGATATTCAATATCACTAATTATTAGAAAAATGCAAATCAAAACTACAGTGAGATATCACCTCACACCACTCAGAATGGCCATCACTAAAAAGTCTACAAATAACAAATGCTGGAGAGAGTGTGTCAAAAAAGGAACCCTCCTATACTGTTCCTTTGTAGAGCTCAGCTTGTTCGAATAATCTGATTAAAACTCTGAGCTCCATGAGGCTTATTACGGTAATTACTCCCTCCTGTTTTTGTCCATTAAGCACTGCCAAATGGCCTCCATCATTCAGAGATGCCATTATTCCTATTGAAATCGGGGAGCCCAATTCTATGATATCATTGCCAATTGTCACCTCCAAATTACAGAGGACACTCACTACAAATCTTTACATGGATGATAGCATTCCTCACAAAAACAAAAACATATTTTTTAATGTTTGAGACACATCAATTACAACATGGCCATCTCACTAAGCTTTCAGACTCCTTCCTATATAGTATGTAAAGAAGTCTACCATCTCAGATTCATTGACTCTAGGTAGCTGATTACTCCAGGCTTCAATATGCAAAATAATTAAACTCTTAAGTACAATTTTGAGTGCTTGGGCCAACATATTAAATGACAAATACTGGATTAAAACCTCTGTTTTGATAAATTTGGTCCTGTTAGATTTAATACCTGTAGAGGTGGTAAGATCTTGCAATTTTATTTGGTGCATAGGCTGTCTCCTCCTGTAGAGACTGCATTTCTTAACCTGGAGTTTTGGTCCAGAGGCACTGATGGATAGTGGGGAAGTATTTTAGGAAAATAACCATCCCCTTGGGAGCAATTATCCCAAATCAACTCATTAATGAATTTTTACAAAAGGGAATGCTAGTTTCCTTAGACAGTGGAAGAAGAGCTTCTGCTGAAAGTGGATTTCAAAAATATTTTAGGAACAGATGTCCAATTTTGTTTGTATCTACCAAAATGCCCCCAACCCAAGTCTTCAAATCCTACTTATCCCCAAACAGTGTCCTATTCCAAGCCTAAGAGACTTGGAGTTGGAATTTGCTTATTTATATGGCCTTGCAACTTTTAACCTACACAGTCTGATTTAGAGTCAGGTCTTTGGCATGCCTTTCTTGCAGCTATGAAATATGAGCTTGTTTTAAGACTATCATGGACACTTTCTGCTTTCCCACCTGTATTTGCAATTAAGAATTAAAGGCCTTTAAAATTATTTTTTTTTTGCAAGTTCCCCAGCACAGAGATAGGCATTCTACCTCACAGTTTTATAATCTTTATAATTTTCATGTTGATCACCCTTGATTAAATCAACACTTGATCACACAAACCTTTGCCTTCCATTAATACTCCAACTCAACATACTCACCTGGAGGCAGTTTTAAAGGCTTGCAGCCTATGCCTTTACACAGGGCCCTGGACTTACTAGGACTCAGCACTTGTTTTAATGCTCTGTCATTATTCGCTTGAAATTTTCAATAAGTTTTAAATAGGGAGGCTGGCATTTTCATTTTGCATTGATGGCTGCAAATTATGTGGCCAGTCAGCCAGGAACAGTGATAACTTAGGTAAGTCTGGTGTCAGTGAATAACAGATTATCACTGTTCCACTTTCCCAAACAAGTATATCATCCATGTGTTCAACTAACAGATGATCAGTCTGTTCCAAAATTCCATCTGAGCTTGTGCTTCTTGGTGTATTTTCAATCATCTACTCTGTCTCTCAGGATTTTGTCCACTCAGATGTTTCAGTTGAAAGGATTTCAATGAAGAGATTATGTACAGAAGTGTGAGCAAACTTTAGGAAAGCAACAAAGGGGACTGAGTTTTCTAGAGACTGGCAGTAGTGAAAGAAGTATTCCATCAATAAATTATAGTCATGGAAAGACACAGCCACTATAGGAAACACAGTTGAAACAAGCCTGGATTGGAGGAGAAATAACTTGACCTCTCCCTCATTAATGAAACCCAACTCAAAGCCTTCCCGCAAAGGTATCCATGTGATGCCAATATAGCAGTCAGACAATCCAGGCAGAGGACTGAGAATGAAATCTGGTGGGCAAGAGTAATAGAAAAAACACACAAAATAAAACTTTAAATTAATGCTTTCTGAAATCCCTGTCTGATCTAAATATTTGGAATGCTGCAGCAGGGGAGGGCTACAAGAAGTATAATGAAGAAAAAAATATATTAGTTAATTGCTATCCAAACAGTGGTTTCATCCAGGATTTGACATTTAATATGCTGGCCCAAGCACTGGAGAGTTTAATATTTAAAAGTTTGATTTTTAACATGTTGAAGCACAGAATAAACAATGTTGTACAATGAATGAAGCTAAGATGTTGTGGGTAAAAGGAGTACTTCATTCAATTTATGTATAACACCTTTTAAATTTTTTGGGTTGTCACATACTTTCAGTGGTCATCAAAGGATCATTTGTGTGTGTATATATATATATGTATATATATATATATTTTTTTTTAAACCTCATGTCAAAAATGTTTTCTAAAGAGTTGAACATATATCTAAACTCATAACACTGCTAAAGTTTATGCATTAACAAAATAAACTAGCCCGAAATGCCCTCACAGACTAGATTCTCTACAATATAAAGTGGCAGTTACTGTTAATAAATTGAGTAATAAAATTTATACCAGTAAATATTATAAATAAATATAGACAGTTCTCTACTATTTAAATTCATTAAACTGAAAGCATATAAGATAGAAGAAAAAAGAACTGGAAATTAATTAGTGTGAAGTAAAACCAACCTCATTTTGAAATTACCTTAAAAATGAATTATTTAGGAGGAGCCAGGGAACATACACATTTATAGATCTTCATTATGTCCTGATTTTTTTTTTCTTTTTGCGGTACGCGGGCCTCTCACTGTTGTGGCCTCTCCCGTTGCGGAGCCCAGGCTCCTGACGCGCAGGCTCAGTGGCCATGGCTCACGGGCCCAGCCACTCCGAGGCATGTGGAATCTTCCCGGACCGGGGCACGAACCCGTGTCCCCTGCATCGGCAGGCGGACTCTCAACCAATGCGCCACCAGGGAAGCCCTGTCCTGATCTTAAAAGGGGCCCCCTAGAATTTCCTGGGCTCTTTTCCTCCTAATGCTCAAGTAAGTAGCAAATGAGGAACTTATAAAAGATCATTAATTCTGTTGGGCAATGAGATCATCCCAAAGCATAGAAATGCTTTCAATGAAAGCATGGTACCTAGTGCCCATCTGTCTACTCCATATACTCACTAAAGAAATATGTCAGCAAGCATTGATGACAACCAAAAATTACTACCCCAATTCTTTTAGAAAGGAAGAGAAAGTTAAAAAAAGAGTAACTACTATAGAAGCAATCAGGGCAGAGGTAAACAAGAAGAACTGACAAACCAGAAATAAAAGAGATGACTGTTCTAGGGATAAGATCTGTCTTGTGCCACTGTACTCTGGATTACATATTGCTGGAACAGTAAAATATGGTCCTTGCTGTTGTGAGCTAGAGTTTGTCCAAATACCCTTGATCAGTTAATATTGTAGTCAAATATCTCATAAGTCATGGGTGAGTATTTTTCTTCATTTCTTCATTATTTCATTTGATAAGCAAAAACTGAGGGTTTGTTCTTTGCTAAGCATTACCCTAGGTATAGGAATAAAACAATGAATAATTACCCAGAGTCTCTGACCTCAGATAACTTAGGTTAAGTAAAAAGAAAAAAAAAGATATAGTTTTATTTAGCAAATATAATGAATTAAAATCAAGTCCTAAATGATTATAATTTATCTTAGCCATAATAAGGAATGGTTCAAATTCAGCAATAACCTGAAGAAGTTGATGTAGATATTTTTCCTGCTGTAAGAATCAAGGCAGTAGTCCTGGTTTCTTTCTTTTCTAAAAATTGATTCAGTTCCCTCTTGAGCTGATTTATACCACTTTGCTTTTATTACTGACTTTGGCAGTTTTTTACTTATTTCAACTACTCTTCTGTGTAATGAAAACTTTTTTTGAATTGCCTATAGGCTATGCTTGTACTTAAGTCCAATGCATGAACTTGTGTTTTTTAAGTGAGTAATTCCTTCTAGCAGCAGATATTTTTGTTTCTCAGATTTTGGCCTTTTTTTTTTGCTTTTGCTTTTCTTCAAAATCTCACACCTTGAACTTTTTTTCTAAGATATTGTAAGCTTTCAAAGAGTGAAGCTTAAGCACTCAATTAAGAGCAATGAAGCACAAAATTGGTCATGCAAGCAATATCATCATTTTCCTTGTGCATCTGAAAATAAGGGATTTATGCTGTCCAATCATGAGTTAACCAGTAAGATGAGGATACACAGTTATGTGCAACCTATCATTACACTTTAACAAATTCAGCAGAGAGTTTGGTGCTCACAATTTTAAACTGATAAACAGCCAGTTTCTGATATACCTTTCTCCTTACTATGTATGTTCTTATTTGTTCTGTACGATGTGCTTTGGCCCTTAGTCCATCTATATTCTATGTGTCACAGAGCTTTTTCAAGGGAGATTAATAACATTTGAGAGCAGACTTTTAGTTTTTCCAAGGGCTACAGAGGAAATAAGTGGGCAAGGAGCCAGTAAATCATCTTCAATTCCTAGTCTCCTACAATCTGTTTAAGGTCCACCAGATTCAATAGCTGAACTGGAGTAGAGCCCAGGCTAGACTCTGGTTCACTAGACCATTATATTTTTCACATTAAACAGCTGCATCCTCAATTGCTCTTCATTTAAATAGACAATGGATATATTCTCATCTTCTATACCCAAACTTTTCAGTGTACTTTTTGTTATTAGAAGCTTATTGCCACAATTACAGAATATTAGTACCCACCTTTTGCCCTCTCTGCTTTCAAAACTTCATTCTGGCTCACAGCCAGTTCTATTCCTGACCCCTCCATGGTTTCTTTCCATGGATCCCACATTTTCCTTTTTCAGTCTTATAACAACCATGGAATTATTTTCAGCATTTTTTCTCAGCCACAAAGAGACAATTATTATACTATCTTCCAGTCATTAGAGAAGAGATGCTACAGAGTAAAACAAGCACTGGCTAAAAGGACTTTAAAAATTCATAAAACTTTTTTTTGGCCTGCATTACTAAATTTCTATCACTTTAAATGTTTTATCCTTCCCCCTATTTCTTTAAATATAATTAAGAGAATAACCATAACCTGTCCACTTTTGAAAAAAAATTGATAGAATTTATCCTATTTGAATAAATACCAAATGACAGGTATAAAAAGTCTTGTGCACATTGTAAATCAATAAGGGGTTATTGTTATTCATTTTTATGAAGGTAATGCATATTGTTAGTCACTTTGAATTGATTTGTATAATATTGATAATATTCCTTTTCCCTCCCTTTGTTTGTATTGTTTCCACACTGTTATCACTGATCCTTCCTCTACCCCTCCGGCCCAACAGATGTTTCAAGGTCTATTTCAAATTCCACCTCTTCCATAAAGCTTTCCCAAGAATTCCAATCAATCTTGACCTTTCCAAATGCTGACTACCAATAAAACTTAATACACACACATTGGTTAATTTTCTAAAACAATTTATCACTTAAAAAATATACTTTATTGAGTATTTCAGAATACAGCTTTGAAAAAAAGTTTTGTTTTAACTGAAAAATTGTGAAGTTGAGAGAGCAGTACTAGGGTCTTGAGATACAAACCCTTCCCAGATAGGCAGAAGAACCCTGGACAGTCTTGGGTAATGCCAGTTATTCCACTTAAATTATCATCAGCTCTTATTTCATTCACATCCTGACTTGGATTGCAAAATATATGTTCATAGTATTAATGAGTTAATTTCATATAGTAGTTACAGCATCAGTGGGGAATATCTCAGATTAGTCACTGCATGTTTGCTAGAAACTAGACCCGGACCCTGTAGTTATGGTACAAGGACCAGTTGGTCAAGCAGCTCAAGCATCTAGGCTGATTAAAGCAGCTCAAGTCGTACTATCAGGCTGTAAGAACATGCACAAAGAAGGGGAAAGATGTATTTGCCTTTTGCCTTCAAATATTCGTATATAAAAGGAATATAAAAGTCTCTGTTAGGGTGCAAGAAGGGATGGCTGAATAGTTGGAGCAATTTTTGTAAGCATACTCAGTAGGACTAGAGTCTAAATTTCTCCTTCATTGCACACAATCTCTTGCATCCTCCTGTGCACCTCAATTCATGGCTAGGAAAGTTCCAGGAAACAAAGTTACATAATCAAATTTTAGGTGCATTTTAGGCAGTAGCTGCAAGGTGGCTTGGTAATTCTGTTTACAACCTTTGTGAAGCAGCACTTTTTGTTATCTGTCTTGATAAATCTTATTTAAAATGACTTTTAACTGAGTGATTACACATATGGAGTAGTTTAATATTTCTCTTTTTTCTTAAGTTCTGAAAACCTCAATATCATAGTTTCTCTGATTTTGAATGTATTCCATGAATCATGACATTGCATTCTGCCCCAAATACATGCCAATTATTCACTTCCAATTACTGAATCTCTGTTTCGGACAGTGATCATAGAGAACACAAAGTTTCAGAGGTATTGGGAAGACGTTCGATGATGCAGGTAGAATGTATTTACTTTGGGTGGTCCTACCTGATCTCTCCCAGTTTTGCTTAGGTATCCTTCTCTATCAGTTATCAGTAAGAAAGAGAAAATACAATTATAATTAGCATTAAAAGAAAAGCTGATTAAAAAAATCTTGTGTAAGGTGGAACCAGCTTATCAAGAGCCAGGATCTTCATCTTTCTTTTCCACCATCCTCAGTATTTTGACTTTCAAACTTGGGCTGATGCCCTAATGATTGCAACACTGCTACAGTTCCAGTTATCATGCCCTCACATAACCCACTTGGTAGAGGGTAAAAGAGACAGCCCCCACCCTCACCCAAATATTTTTTTATCAGGAAAAATCCTTCCCAAGGTCTTCAAAAGCAAATTTCATATTTGTCTCATTCATTACAGTTATATCACGTGACCATGCTAAGCCAGTCACTTGAAAAAGGAAAAGCATAGTTATTACAGGCTTTGCCTAATTAACATTCCTTCCAGGAGCTGGGGAGGGGACCACTTTCCCTGAGTGCATGGGCCATCAATTCCTGAACAGAAGCCAGCTTCTTACAGCAAGAAATAAGGAGTTAATAGCTTTTGGAAGCAGGATATCTTCAGCATCTGCCACACCTTCCAGTGTGTATCTGTAACATTTACCACGGTACTTGTCTGTTTTACATATGTGACTCTGTATCTCATAAAAGTCGGGATTGGCTTATCTGTCTGCTAAATCTCATAACAATAAGTTTTTCTCGTTAAATGAGCAAACTAATACTGGATATTACCTTGTAGTATAGATGGTCAATATGTTCTCAGGGTATATCAAGCTGTAGTATCTGTGCTGCTCTGTGGGCTATAGGAAATCTGCAAGTTCTTTTATAAACAGGCCTCATAAATCATTGAAGACGATGGCAAATCCTAATCTTTCTCTCTATTTTCTTAACATTTTATTAAATTTCACCATAGTATTTCTGCATTGCATGTGTCACTTTTAGTAATATATATAGGACACTTTAAAATAAAACATATATGCATGCCTATATACTGGAGAAAGTTGTTCTATTCTGTCATTCTATTGTTCCTAAGCTGGGAAAAGGCTATGTTTCTTCTTTCTTATCATATGTGTAGTAGAAGAAATGATATCTACTTACAGCTTACAAAAGAACATCTAGTGCAGAACAAAGTCCTAATTAATTTCCATTTATGTGATGCTATTATAACATCTCTGAAAGACAGCTTAAGGCATAATGTGTGTGTGTGTGTGTGTGTGTGTGTGTTCTATTTTGAAACAAATGAACACATCTTGGATGCTAACTTCCAAATTAATTTTTTAAAATAAAGCTCAGTGTATAAAAGGCATGCACTAAAATTAAGGAAAAGTTTGTGGAATATATATAGGTCATATGCATATAAAATGAAAGATGTAATATTCTAGAGGAAATCATGTTTTAGTTTACTTTGAGAAAGAAAACGGAACTTTTATTCTTATAACTACATAAAAATAACATGGAATTAAAAAGTCACATGTATTTCAGTACCCAAACAAGTTAATTAAATATTCTGTTTAGACATATAGATATGGATTTTGCCTTTTAGAAGATACATCATTTACTCTAGAGTAGTGTTTCTCAATAGTGGCACTGTTGACATTTTGGGCTGGATAATAATCTCATGCAGCATTCCTGGCTTCTACCCACTAGACGCTTGTAGCATCCTCCCAATTGTGACTGTGAAAAATGTCTCCAAACATTTCCAAATACCCCAAGGAGGGCAAATTCACCCCTGGTTGAGAACCACTACTGTATAGAACTTTACATTTTAAAATATAACAGGTTAAAAAATGTATAGGTTTGATAAGGCTGGTGATTTTGATTTAAGTCATTGATACTGGAGCCATGTACTATGAGAATTGAAGAAAGACAATTGTGGTTTAAGATATCATCATCCTTATTCTCTATTCTACAAGACCATTTATCAGGTCTTTTTCCCCCCACTATTGTAGTGGAAGAAAGAAATAAAAATCACTAATCCAACAAATACTCAGTGATCCAGTCTTTAACATTAATTACCTCACTAAATTTTTGAGGTAAAAAGAGTCCATTTCATCACAAAACTGATTTTCTAGAAGTAGAAAAAAACAACTGCAATACTAAAGAGAAGAATGTACAAAGCAATTGATAAACTTGGAGAAGTTAAGTAAATTTTCATAAATCATTCAGGAAAGTTTTTCCATAGGATACAAGATTGGAACTGTATTTAAAAAAGAACAGATTTCCAGAAGATGAAACAAACTGTAAAATATATGGTGCCCACTTGTGAACTCCAAGTAATTCACAAGACTGGAGCAAGGAAATACCAAGAAGGAGTGATTGAAGTAAGGGCCAGAAAGGAAAACAAAACTGGACTGGAAGACATTCATATACCATGCCCTTTCCCTGTAGTTTTCAAACAGTTCGATGATGTAATTAGAACTGTAATTTATAAATGCTACTATGGTCATGTATGAACATTTAAGTATAAAATGAGGAGGACTGAAGGCAAAGAAAACCAATAAATTATGAGAGAAATGATGAAGGCTCAAAATAAATCAGTAAAGATAAAGAACACAGAGTAAAACACTCAGGTTGTATTAAAATGTTATAAATGAGATTTTTAGAGATATATCAAGAAGGAGGCAGATACAGAGATTTCAAGACAAAATCAATTTCATGTTTTGTTAGGGGTCAATTGGAGCATCTTGACATTACTAAGCAAAGGTGGTACATATAAGGAGGAAAAAAGATTTGGAGGGTAATTAACAAATTCCAGCATTTATTTATCAAAGTCCTATGGAATATCTGTAAAGAAATGCTCAATTTGTGGAAAACAATTGTATTGCTTACTAGAGATGCCCAAATATGCAGTTACAAGTATGAAGATAGGTGCCAGAGATTGTAGAATCACAAGGAAGAAGTTCACTTTTAGAACACTGAAGAAGCACCAACACTTAAATGGAGGGCATATCAACAGGAATCTGAAAAGAAGAATGGGTTTTTTGCATTTAAAATAAGAACGTTTTTTAAAAAATTTAACAAATATTCAATATTTTATTTAAAATTTGATTACATCAAATGAAATACACCTGTACACACCCACTATAGGAGAACTACATGATATGCACAAGCAAAGATGCAGGTATCATGCAATATTTTCATACCAGAATTCAAAATATTAAGTAGCAAGGAAATACAGTAGAGTTGAAGTTTGAGGTAACTTCATCTTCTATAAAAAGTTTTTTAAATCATTTCTCTCATACTTCAAGAGTGGTGAAAGAACCAAGGAAGACTTTCCACAGAAAGTAGGGTAGGAGACAGATTCAATAAGGAAGTTGAAAAGAATTCCTTGAGTTCCCTGCTTCACATGCTACAGGTGCATAAAACAATATGAGGATGGAAGAGTGTCTTATGAATGTGTTTCTTGAAGTCACTGGTGATCTCAGTACAAGTAGTTACAGTGGAAAGGTGAGAGCTGAATCAAGACGCTTGAGGATATAGAAGGAAGAGAAAGATTCAAGAGTACTTATAGAATGGAACTGTGGTAGCCAGAATAGTGGTCACCCAAAGATATCCACACTGTAATCCCCAGAATGCATAAATATAAGTTACATGTCAAGAGAGAATTGAGGTTTCAGACAGAATTAAGTTAGCTAATTAGTTGACCTTAAAAAAGGTGAGTAGCCTGGATCATTCAGGTGTGCACAATGAGGGTCTTTAAAAGTGAAAGAGGGTGGAAGAAGAGGTCAGAATCAGAGAGAGATGTAACCACAGGAGAATGGTCAGAGAGATGTGATGTTGCTAGCTTCAAAGATGAAGGTAAGTTGTCCATTTGGAGAGCAAGTATAACATTAAGAGTAAAATTAAACAAAAAAGAAATGCATTTAGGTAAAAAGTATATCGAGACTATCTTCAAGTTTTCATATATATAGGCAGAATATTGTAGCCACAGGAATTGTTGGAAGATTGATAAATTATTACTATATTTCCTACTTCAGATAGACTTATATTTAAATATTTTTACGTATGAAAATACTGTTTTTCAGTAGGTCCTCATTAGAAAAGAAACATAAGCCTCATAATGTTTGTCAAAATTTTAAGCTGCAGGGCTTCCCTGGTGGCGCAGTGGTTGAGAGTCTGCCTGCCGATGCAGGGGGACACAGGTTCGTGCCCCGGTCTGGGAAGATCCCACATGCCGCACAGCGGCTGGGCCCGTGAGCCATGGCCGCTGAGCCTGTGCGTCCGGAGCCTATGCTCCGCAACGGGAGAGGCCACAACAGTGGGAGGCCCGCGCACCGCAAAAAAAAAAAAACAAAGGAAAACAAAAAAATTTTAAGCTGCAAAGTTCCAAATGTCATTTAGTAATTGTAAACTGTGTATTTTCTCGTCTTAGTGAAATCTGGGATTGGAATCTTTGCTATGCAAAATATTACATTTTGCATGAAAAAGTAAATTTTATTAACATGCTTGGATGTGAGCTTATTATCATGATGACTTCAGGGGTCTGGATAAAAATAATAACTCTGCTCTCCAAATTTCTATAGAAGATAAAAATAGTCTAGATAATGGGACAAAACACAATTTTGTGATGCTTTATTTTTCTGAGGCACATGGACATTTAAATGACTCTTATAAAGAATGTAGGAGAAAAGTAGTAACTAGAATAAGCAAAGAGAGAGAAGTCCGAAGAAAGTTAATTTCCAGCATAGTTTTGAAAGGACTCTCCCAATTTGTAGATCAGGAAAACTTATTCTTAAATTTTAGTGCCATTTTCTTAAGAAAGTTTCTCTGCTATTCTGAGCATTCTTGGATTCTCTTGACAAAAGGATTTTTAGAAATGATAGACATTACTTCTTTGTGGTATATTTCGTTGCCTGGTGAATTCATTCGCACTGTATTTTCTTAAGATGGAATTTATAAACACAAATAATGAATGACAGAAAAATACGGCTCAGCCTATTAAGGTTAAATTTAGAAAATAACCACTGAAAATGTTTTGGAAGAGGTTTTAAATTTTAAATAATTTGTAAAGGAAGTTTGAGTTTTTAACTAACAGAGGTAGGTTTAAATGATAGAAAGGTAAATCTTGAAATCCAAGAAATTAGTTGGTATATGCCTCATTTGACTTTTGTGTTAGAATTTCTACATTTGCAAAAGTTTTTTTTATACAGATAGATATTAAATGCATTGGTGTTTATATATAATGGATATTATGTATGTGTATAGGTACACATACATTGTGTGTGTGTGTGTGTATGTCTGTGTGTGTGTGTGTGTGTGTGTCTGTGTAAAACTGTTCTGGAGCCTATCTGGAATCATTTGACCTAAAGAATCCTGTGAGTCATTGTGAGTCATGAAGACCACAAACAAACAAAATAGTATGTCATATCATTCTTAGTGGAGGTTTGAGTATTGGGAATATTTATCAAGGTTTAAGAAATCTTGGTAGTTTATAGGTAGCTACAAATTTAATGAAAATAAACTCCACTTTGTCTTGAATTCCTATGTGCCACATGATAAAAAAAAACTGTGCACTATGTTGTTCACATATTGTTTGCTACTGTTAGTCTTTTTTTGTGAACAATATCGATTTGATATATATGGGAAAATGTTCATTTTCTTTAGTGTATATTTAAAATATACTTCCCAAAGCACTATACATTTATCCATCTGTAGTTGTTTTTTGGTTTTTTGTTTTTATTCAATTTTGAACTTGTTGCTATCCCTGGTTTCAAAGCAGAGCAAGATTAACATAGGCTAATCTAATTATAAATATTTTTGGCTTTTTTCAAATGTAATTTACTTTAAATGGCAAATGCTGCCCTTTTATATAGTGGCTACTTATTCGAATCATCTTTACTTGAGCTTGTGAATTAGGGAAAAAAAGCACATTCTTCTTTAGATAGTAAATAAAGCAGACACCTGACACTGGGTAAAGTATACTGCAGAACTAAATAAACTGAAGATTAACCCATGAACAAGTGAATAAATTCAAACAATATATGGACCTTGAACAAGTTAACAACAGCTCATTGTAGACTAGTGTGGGCTAAGAAAACTATGGGAACCAGAAATCTATCTGCAAAATTTAAAAAACTCAGTTACCAAATGGTTTCAATAAAAATTTGAAAACCATGGTTGATAATAATAACAACAAAATTTTATATAAGGTTCCCAGCCTGGTATGTATGTGTGTGCACATCTAGATATATGTGTACACACATACACATCTTAATTCCTTTAACTTTCACAACGATCCTATACAATCGGTGTTATTGTTATCTGACTTTTACAGATGAGGAAAAGTAAACACTTTTACTTTTTACAGATGAGTAAAAAACTTTTACAGAGGAATTACATAATTCAAATTGCACAGCGAATGTGAGGAGAGTTCAAACTTAGACTGACTTCCAAGTCTGACCATTATGCGTCTGTAGCAGAAAAGTCATCTTAGAAATCTAAGCCCTTGCAAACCTAGCTACCAAAAACTTTCTTTCCAATTGACACATCAACATCACAGACAAGCAGATAAAATCTAGACCAAATGAGATTCCGGAATCAGCAACAGATGAACACATTTTACTGACTGAAAGTTTTAAAAAGTTCTTCAGTGAAGAGGAACTGGACATTTATACCAGAATCTCATGAATACTTTTTTAGATTTTGGAAATTTGTTTTTTCAAAAGATGTTATGGAGTGGCTATCATGTGCTGGGAACTCGGTTTACTTTTCAGAAATGGAGCTAAAGAGTTGACCCCAAATTAAAAAGAGATTATATCCCAGGGAGAAGATAGACATTTAAACAAATAATTAAAATACATCATGGAAATTTCTACAATGATAATATGCACAAATGACACTGAAAATTCAAGAGAATGAACATACGAGTGCACCAGGGTATCAGAAGATGCTTCATATAGGAAATAGTTTTGAGACTTGAAAAAAAGGTAACATTTTCTTTGCCTCTGAAGCTGTGTACTAATATGGATTACTGTGAATGTTTTTACAAATATATATATATATACATAATATATGTACATCCAGAATACTTGATATATGTGTATAAATAGTTATGCTAGATCCTGATTATTAAGAGAATATACTGTATTCAATTGTTAGGGCAAGAATTATGAACAGAAATAGGTTTTGAGACTAGAAACATGGCTTGCATTCACATCAAAAATAATAGTCATAAATTATTCACATCATAAATTTACTTTTAAAGTAATATACACAGAGAAATTTTTCATCATTATTAGATTAAATTATGGAGGATGTATTAGAAATGTATGTGGAAAATTGTCACCTTATTTGCCCAGACAGGAATGATATTAGTTTTATTTCACTCCTATTAAAAAGTGAATATTCACATTTCACACCTTCTTTCTGTCTACACTTCAAACTTGCCCTCATATCAGGCCTTCAGACCCAGGAAAGTTGAGCAAATTTTACTATTCAAATTTTATAACTTTACTTAGTTTCAGGGTGTCAAAAGGCAAAAAATATCCCACCCACCATTTCCTCGTCTCCTTTTCTCTACCTACTTGAATTTATGTATTACTAATAATAAGAGAGGCTGCTTCACACCAAAGCCTTATGTAGGGTTCACATTGATTTCATTCTAGTTATTTGAAATTTATTGAGACATGCTTTATGCCATAGGGTGAGATAAATTTTCATAAAATATTCTAGTTATGCATGAAAAGAAAGTGTATTCTCTCAGTTTTGGGTGCAATGGTTTATGTCAATTAGATCAAACCTCTTAGTTGTTAAAATTTTCTCATGCTTACTGATTTATCTGTGTGATAGATCTACCAGTTACCATGGGGAGTATGACAAAATCTCTTACTTTAGTAACAGATTTGTCAATTTCTCCTCATAGTTTTTTTTCTTAATTTTCTGCTTTATATGTTTTGAAGCTACACTATTAGGTGCATACATATTGAAAATTGTATCTTCCTGGTTAGTTGAATTTTGTATCACTATATAGTGATCCTTTTAATTTCCAACATTGTTTTCCTTTGTATCACATTGGGTATTAATGTAAACTATTATTATGTTTCATACTTGAAAAATCTATTTTTACAGTCTTTGAAGTTCAACTTTCTTTTTCAGGTGTATCTGTTTAGCATAGACTTAAACCAATATTGTAAATGTTTTCTTTTAACTATAGAGTTTACTCCATTAACATTTATTTCTACTACCATAATACCTGCTTTCTATTAGTCTATTTTTTTGTTCTTGTCATTTTTTATACTGACTTGATGTTTTTAACTTTCTCATCCCATTTTTGCCCCCTATACTTGTTTGGAAGTTACATGCTATATGTCTATCTTGGGTATTAGATAGATACTCTTGCTATTTTAAGAAGCACACTAAAATTCTAAAGATATTTAGTATCTCCACCTCCCTTCCTAATAATTAAAGGCTCTTGGAATGCTTAAGACCTTTCCTGCTTATATTCTTTTGCTGTTCAATATGTTAATTCTAGCTTATTTTTGCCTGATCACCCCAAATAAGGCATTTAAAAAATTTATCCTGCCAATTAGTTTAGATTTGCTTAATTATTTACCATTTTCATCCGTCTGGTTTTTGTAATTCAGTCCACATCAGGGAATGATTTTCCTTCTTTAAATATCTACTTTATAATTTCTGTTAGTGATCACATGTTGAGGTTAACCTTTCTTGGCTAATTTTTATCTTTAAATGTTTATTTCACTCTCATTTTAAGGGCTAGTTTTGCTTGGTGCAAATTTAGAGTTTCCCAGAAATTTTCTTTTGACTCTTTACAGATATCATTCCATTGTTTTCTGACTTCCATTGTTTATATAGAGACATTACTTTTAAAGTTGTCTATCATTCCTTTGTAGTTGCCTTTTATTGGCTGCATTTCAAATCATCTTATATTGTTTGGTGTCCTGAAGTTTCATCATAATGAGAAATTATGTGAAACAATGTGTTTTTCCTTTTTTCTCACTTGGAATTCATTGATTTCTAGGTATGAGCATTGGTGCTTTATACAATTCTGGACAATTTTCAGCCATTACCTCTTTTTTTTTTTTTTTTTTTTTTTTTTAAATATACTGTCTTTCCTATTTTCTCTGTTTTCTCCTTTTGGAATTCTGACTAGGTGTATGTTATAACTCCTCACTCTAACTTCTATCCTGGGTAGGCCTGACGTAATTAAGTGAACTCCTTTAAAAATAGGTCTCAAATTCTGTGATGGGAGAAGTCAGAGGGAGTAGAAGCAGCAAAGACACTTTCTTGTTGGCCTTGCAGAAACAGACTCCCATGTTGTGGAGGGGGCCACATGACAGGGAACAGCAGGAGACCTACAGGAGCTGAGGTTCTGAGTCCTATTATCACAAATTAAATTCTTCCAATACCCAGAGAGCTTGGAAAAAAACCCTGGGCCTCAGATAAGATCACAACCTGAGCCTGTACCTTGGTTACATGAACAGAGCACCCAGTTAAGCCATGCGCAGTCTGCTGACACACAGAAATTATGAAATAATCTATTTGTATTGTTTATGCTGTGCTTGTGGTAATTGTCATACAGCAATAGAAAACCAATACCATCATTAATTAATGAAGAAACCCATAGATACTACAACTGATTCAAAGGAGAGTTCCTACAACACATGTATATAGGCAATCAGGAATACTGAAATGAATTGGCAAATAGATACAAAAATAGTCAATATCCACAGGGCAACGATCAACTACATTCATTGGATAAACTCATTTGCATTTATATGAACAAGTATCATTGACATTGACATCAGTTTTTTTCCTACAACTTACAGAGCTGTAGAGTTCAAAGACAGTAACTGATAGATAGAATCAGATAACCCAGAAATGTGTACTAGAAAGGACAAACACTAGGGTTTTGTGCTCACTTAAAAGTTTTTCATTTTTCCTGACCAAACAAAATAGGGATGTGATATTTTATCTACTTATTTCAAACATTATTAAAAGGGTACAGAAATAGCATGCATTGGGGAGCGTTACTCACGCTCCCTAATTATTATTAAAACCATCCCAAACAAATGAGTAGTATCTGCTTGAAAGTCTATTAGAAATACTTATAAGCAAGAGCATTCACAAAGAAGTACCGGTAATACTTCTGCCAAAGCAAGCCCTGTGTTGTTTTGCTATGTAGCAATGCTCTATCATACAGGGAAAATACCTCCCTAAATGTATTCAGTTGATTATCTGTTGCCTGGAACTTATACTTGAGAAGCTCAACAAACACCTTGCAGTGAAAATAGAGAAATGTGCTATACATGGAAAGAGAAATTCTATGTGTACAAATTCGGCTTAGAGAATATTTGCCAATAAATGTCAAATGCTAATAGCTGACCCAATAATCATTGTAAAAATAAATCATCCTACTCAGACATTTATCTGAGTATCATCTAAAAGGCATGCCCTAATCTTTAAACTTAAGAGTTTTAAGAATTGCTTACTTTCTTGGGAAATCTGTTTTCCTGAGGATCCTTTGTTCAAACAGTTGATTTCTCTGCTACAACATAGCTGTTCAGTGTTGTGTTGTTGTTATTTTATGTTTTTTGTTTTAACTGATGAAATTCACTCATGAAAAGGTCCATGGCTTTCAGGAAATGTGTGGGAAGATTGTATCTTTGCATGCTTTGTATCCTGGAAAGAAATCATTACAAGGTGGAATATATGCGATCTTATGCTTTCTCTTATATTTTCTTTCAGTTTGAGCCAAACAGAAGTTTAGAGCTAGTAGTGGGCTATTTTCTGTTTAGACCGAAGTACCAAGGGCTATTGCCAGAATTTGGATGTGGGAACTATTAATATATAGGTAAAAGCTGTCTAGATTTTGACAAATCCAAGGGGCTAAGAGTTATTTGTATCCTATACCAGGAGCAGACAGAATACACTTTTCATTTGAAACTCCTTGCTCTTTGGCTCAGGTATTCAAATAATACTCTACTGTCTGGGGATTCTACTGGGCTACCAAAGATTCCTGGGGTTCATTGATGGGGCCATATGGGATAAAATTAGGGTCAGTTGATGTATAGAGTTGACCACCTTTTAATCTGAGAAACTCTGCTTATACAAGTTTTGCATAATGATTTCTACAAAGATTTTATTTGGAAAATAGGGGGCTTCCCTGGTGGCGCAGTGGTTGAGAGTCCGCCTGCTGATGCAGGGGACACGGGTTCGTGCCCCGGTCCGGGAAGATCCCACATGCCGCGGAGCGGCTAGGCCCGTGAGCCATGGCCGCTGAGCCTGCGCATCTGGAGCCTGTGCTCCGCAAAGGGAGAGGCCACAACAGTGAGAGGCCCACGTACCGCAAAAAAAAAAAAAAAAAAGAAAATAGGATTTGTTCCCCAAATTTTGAAAATAATAAAATTAGATTACATTAGTCTTCTATTGCTAGGCAACAAATGACAAAACAACAAGCAACTTTAGCCAGCACTCATTCATTTTCTCACAGTTATGTACGTCAGTAGTTTAGGTGGGATCTCTGCTCAGGGTGATCACAAGGTTGAAATAAAGGTGTTAGCCAGGCTGGATTCTCAACTATAAATTCTGAGGAAGAATTTGCTTCCATGCATTTAGGTTGCTGGTTAAATTCAGCAACCTTGTTTCTGGAGGACCTCAAATCCTTTTTCTCTTTGCTGGTTCTTAGCTAGGGACTGCTGTCAACTTCTACAGTCTGCTAGCATTCCCTGTCTAATGACACATTTAAAAGCCAGAGATGATGAGTCAAATCCCATTCACACGTGGAATCTCCCTGACTTGTCCTTTTGCTACCAGCCAGAGAAAACTCACTGCTCTTAAAGGGTTTATGAATTTGATTAGGCTCACCTAGATTATCCACCAATTTTAAAGTCAACTCTACTGTATAACATAATCATGGAAGTGATATACCATCATTATTCAGTCTCCAGGATTATGACTGAAAATCTTTGGAGCACTTTAGGATTCTACCTAACACATTCAGTTATATTTGTAGTTGGAATTGTGTCAAGGGTAAATATGTATGGAGGTATTTGATACACAGTCACTCAGTATATCTGGAAATTCTTTTAAGTGGCCCTTGGGATGGTATCCTCATGATTGAGAATTGCTAATAAATGTTTTGATGGGCTCTGTGTAAGTAAATAGCAAGAAAGAAAAAAAAATTAAATTAGGTACCACTACATTAAGGAAAGTTCTCAGATTAAGACAACGAAATGTGGTTGGTTTTGATAAAGGCCAAGTTATATTTTTAAAGAGAACGCACTCATTTTAGTATTTATATTTCTTTTAAAATATATAATAAGACTTTTATATCACCAAATACAACCTAAGTAATTACTTTGGGCTTATTTTATGCATATTATTAGAGTAAGAAATGAATATCTGTTTGACTATGATTTTTAATACCTTTTATTTTTTAGAGTAGAGAATCAATCTCCACTTTTGTCCCCAAACACAAGTGTCACTGTGCAAAGCATTAATAATGGCTATTGCCTCACTTGCTTCAGTAGTATATAGGAGCTGTAAAGTTTCTAGAGATTGAGCCTTGCAATTCCAACCCATGTAAATCTGGAAGAATTCCCAGTGCTTAGAAAGTAAGGATGAGCATGTGTAGAAAGGACTATTTTTTTAACCTAATAATCATATTCCTTAAAATGAAATGGAATAGTATATTTTAAATCTGCATTCTTTATTCAGAGGAACTTCTATAACCATTAGACAAGATACGTAAAATACTTAATGCTATACCTAAGTTAAGAAGGAATCTAATTTTGAATTTTTTTGTTCTTTATTTCTCCTTTATGACATTAGAAATGGTGTTTACTAATAAAAGTCAATTGTTACAACAGGACATTAAGGAAGATGAGAAAGTAAGACAGGGTAGGGTAAGAAATCCATGAGAGCTAGATCATGCTGTTGGATGTGTAAATTAACTGCTTTACAAAAAATATATATGTAGTTGAATAAATAAAATGGAACCTGAAAATGACAGTATATATGAAGGAAAAGAAATATTTAGAATGTATTTTCTCACATGTTCTTTAAAAAGTAACAGGAAGAAGGTAAAGTTCTAGGTCCGCTATCAATTTTGAATTAATCCAATATGCTTATGTCTTATAGCAACAAGTTGTGTATAATTATTACTTGTTTTGATGCATAGAATTCTTAGTGAGATTTAGGGAATGTTTACTGCCAATTCATTGAAATAAATATTTTAAGTGCTTTAATGCCTACCTCTATTAGTTGACAAATAAAGAGGAGAAATGAGAAGGGCTTACGTAGCTAACTATGCAGAGGTCCAAAGTATAAAAAAAAAAAACATATACATATTAATGTATTAATGGCGTGTCAATGTAGGTTTATCAGTGGTAACAAATATACCACCCTGAAAGGGAAGTTGAAAATGGGAAACGCTATGCATGTGTGGAGGCAGGGAGTTTATCAAATATCTCTGTACCTTTCTCAATTTTGCTGTGAATATAAAATTTCTCTAAAAAATAGTCTCTAAAAATATTAGTGGTGGAGTGTCTTAGAAGGGACATTTTTCAAGGTGTTAATAGATAATGGGAGATAACAGAAATTATAAGATAATATTATTTACCATTTAGAAACTATCTGAAGTGAAAAAATAAATAGCCTAGTTTTCAAACTGGATACAGGGGAAAATAATGCCATCAAGCATCCAAGAATTGATGGGTTCTTTTTCAGAATCTACTTCTGGATTTTTAATAGAATAAGAAAGTCAATCTGATTTTAAAAGTTTATACTGTAATTAGGATACTAGTGGCATATGGTAAATAGTTTCTGATGATCATTTTTCCTTTCATGTTCATTGAATTTAATTTTGAATATGGATATTTTAAAAATACTATGCCTCATTTCTTGGTAGTCCATAATAGCCTTTTGTTTCCATTGGTGTTGTACTTTCACTGTATGTACTCTCACTCTAATGTTATCTGAATTATCTTTCTTACTCTACTATTCATAAGGAAATGGAATTAAGATTTATTCAGCATTTTTACATGCCAAGCACTATGCACTCTACTTTTGCTACTTCATTTCAATCAGTCCTTATGTGATTTTATGTTACTGTCCCACAATGTAGGCAGTAGGTATTAGTATAATCATTGCACAAATGAGGAAATTGAGATTTAGGGATATAATTTACTCAAAGTTGCATATACAGTTAGTGGTGATTCCAGTATTCAACACAGGTATTTAGAGACCATCCAACAGAATCATTTTATGTGAGGTGTTAATTTATTGACATCTAGTAAATAGTTCACTCAACGTTGCTGAGTACTGGTAAAGCAACAGATAGAACACAAATCTGTTGGGTTCTAGAATTTGTTTTCCACCGTTATCTTAACACTTTAAAAAATAAAATTATTGAAAACTTTCTGATAGCCAGATGTCTCAACTGACCAAAACAGTTGCTTTAGAGACAGAGGGCCCATAGGTATATCCAACTATACATTCCAGTCATAAGTAGACACTTGCCACAAAGTACACTATAACCATATAATTTTGAAGTACTCCTATAAATAGTGTCATCCTGTGAAATCCTCTACAATCCCTTGACAAACTCTTGGCATACCCAATAAACAAGTACACACACAAATGATATATGCATAGATATCTTAATTCCACTATGCACAGATTAATACACCATCCTATATGTGGCCATAGAAATATCAAGATAATACAGAAACACAGAGAAATACAAGTGTGCCCACTTAGCAAGATGCTCCTAGATAGGTAAAACATTGGTAATAGTAGTAAACACGAACTAACACACAATGAAATGCCCACCAATGTTATATATTAAAAATATCTACACAGTTTTTAAAAAAATTCTGAATCTCTGTATTTTCAAATAAACCTGAGTCTTCCTGACTTTTCTGGTTTAAATGGCAGGAGTATAAAAATAAAAAGATTTACTGTGTTACCCATTAACATTTGTTTTTAGACTTTATGTGAATGCAGATGACCAAAAATGATCCAAATGATAACATCAAGATAATAGAAAATCTTTAGAAATCAGAAGTTACAGGTAGGACCTTTGATACTTTCTGAATTGGCCAACTCTTTCCTCTTATAAGTTTATGAATAATTTCTGAGTTATCATGCAGTGCCAATCAAAGTTGAAAATGTCATGATATACACTAATTAGTATTCATTTGGATATTGTTATGTTAAGTTTTCACCTCTTTTTGATTCCATAAAAGCTGAATTTTGGATATTACTCTTACAAAAACAGCCTGCTTCAGATTATATAAAAATACCTCCTTGTATTATCAGGCTATCAATTCTTATCACTCATTTATTCAACCACTTCTTTATTCAAAATTCAAAAAGATATTTATAGAACATTACCATATAAAACTAATCCTTGGGATTGGCTATGTAGAAATATATGCAATACTGACCTTGTACTGCCTGCCTTTGGACTCATTCTAGGATAAAAGTAGGCATTCAAATAACTAAAAATGTACCACGGCCAATGGAAAATAAAGAAAAGCATAGAACTATTAGGAATGGGAAAGATGTTAATGTACTCAGAGTGATAAGCAAATAGGTTTTCCTGGATGAAGAGAAGTTGTATCAGGATTTGATGAGCATCAATTGATCCTAGGCTCCAAGCCTGGGTGAGAATGTTGAATCTTGGGATGGAGTGAATATAATTTGCATGTGCAAGGAATGTGAATGATTGCCAGGAAGAAGAATAGGAAAGATTCTAAAATTGATTGTAATTTTCCTCTTCCATCAAGTGATAGCATCTCCTTCTTTATCCCTACACTGGCCATGTGACTGGCCTTAGCCAATGGGAAATTGGCAATTTTGAATCATGCATCAAATTGAAGAGCATCTATATTTGCTTCTTTTGGAACATTTTGTCATGTGAATGAGACCAGATTAGATGGCTGAATGAGAGAGGGCATGTGGCCCAGTGGCCCCTGTTACCCAGCTGTCATTCAGTTAACTTCCTGAAACAGATCTGTTGAGCTGACTAGAAGCTGACCACAGATGAACGAATGAGGCCAGCTTAGGTCAGCAGAGAACTACCTAACTGAATCCAACCCAAATTCTCAGAACCAAGCGGAGTTCAAGAAATGATTGGTAACTTCAAGAAACTAGGTTTTTGAGTGGTTTCCTTACCCAGCAAAAACTGATAACAATGCCTGGGTTTGTCAGTATGTGTCTCGCTATGGTATAGAAAGAATAAGAGATGAATCAGATATCCAGGCAATGACAAAGTGAAGCATATTATACACAAATTGCCGACTAAATTTTAATGATGATCTCTCATCTACAGGAATCCTGAGAGGTTAGATTTAAAGTATAAGATACTTTCTTTCAGAGTGAAGTAATCATAGTTTCTCAGTATAGTCTTTCTTTTGCAATTCTCCATTATATAAATGAACTAGACATTCTATCTTTTTTTATGCTTTGACTGTTGATTGAGCAAAGGACATTTTTTAAAAAAAATAGCAATTTGCTTGCTTTTAATTCTTTTAGAGGGGAAATTCATAGTACTCCTAACTGCTGAAAGAAGTTATTCACCTCTCTGAGAGTGGGAGTATGTAGACGCAAGTCACTCTTCACAGTATCTTCACACCCAGTGAACAATGTCTTTAGACCACAACTTTATGTAAACTCTTCAAAATGAATAGCAGCAGAGTCTCTAATACATGTAAAGAAGTATACATAGGCATTTTTGCTGTTCTGGGTAAAATTAAGTCCATTTATCAATAACATAATCCCAAGCATTAATCTGGGCTTTAAGCCTCAGCACACCAATGATAATTTCTACAGATCATGATTACCATACCTTACACTAACCTACACTATTCTTTGAAATAACTTCCTTTTTCATTTTTCTTTCTTCTTTGTGTGATTCAAGGTGTTGACTTCAATCAACAGAATCAAATCTTTGTTAGGTTTTATGTCTCAGTTACCTTGGAGATTGTCTGTCTCTGCATATACTGTTAGACAATTAAGTGGAATTGCTAGTATCTGCTACCTCTTGATTTAATTTTAGTTTGGGGTTTGATGTACTCACAGTAAGCACAGTTTAATAAATTTAATAAATGGTTTAAAACACACAGTCAGGGGCTTCCCTGGTGGCGCAGTGGTTGCGCGTCCGCCTGCCGATGCAGGGGAACCGGGTTCGCGCCCTGGTATGGGAAGATCCCACATGCCGCGGAGCGGCTAGCCATGGCCGCTGAGCCTGCGCGTCCGGAGCCTGTGCTCCGCAACGGGAGAGGCCACAACAGAGGAAGGCCCGCATACCACACACACACACACAAAAAAAAAAAACAAACAAACAAAAAAAAACACACACAGTCAAAAAGGTATCCAATGTATTACGTTTGTTAACTCTTTGTAGCACATAGGTAACTTACAGAGAGTCAAAAGTGAAAGAACATGTCAGGAAAATTACAGTTTATAAGTAGGAAAAAATAATGATTCAAAATATTATAAAACTAGTCTAACATTTTTATTTGATGTTAAGTTTTTTACTTACATATTTATATAGACATAAATAATATAAAATATCCCTCTCTGGAAAAAATAAATTTCTAATTTCATTGAAGTGTCTGGAATAATAATACGATGAAGTAGTAGAGTATATAACAAAGTGTTACTTGATCATTCTTGGTCTTTGCTAGACATTAGAAAGTCTCAGGATTTTTTTTTTAAATTCTGATACCTAGGCCACACCCTCAAATTCCAAGGTCTATGATGAGACCCAATTACAGGCATTCAAAAAAATTCCCCATTTGATTCTAATATGCAGTCAGGCTGAAAACCACTGGGCTATAAAAATAAATGGCCTCTCTTATCTCCTTTTGAAAATAATATAATAGGAGCATTACTGTCTCTCAAGTCAGAGAAAAGGAGACTGAGAGGAGAAAAAACTTTCATACCTCTCCTGATTATTAATAGCCCCCACTGAAGCCACAGAAGCAATCCTAGGACAACTACTTGAAACTCCTAGAACTGGCAAAGTCAGAACGTGACTATTTCATGAGCTGATTTTCCTTGCTATAGTAAAACATTTTAATCTATATTAAATAAATATTGAATACTTATTATGTACTCATGCTTTGTCCTTTATATACATTGTCTCTCTTGATCTTTACAACAGTGTAAATGATACCATTAATTTTTATTGAGATGAAAAACAAGGCTAAGCTAAATTAGGTCATGAGTGATTTTGTTGTTTCATAATTTACTTTATATAGTGTGTATGAGCTAATTGTAATCTGTAACATAGGGATGGTTTGTTTTTCTGAGAGAATATAATCCAAGGGCTGTTTAGTGACCAACTGAAGGTTTCTAATCTGAAAAGGATACTTCAGAGATGTCTCTGAAAATTCTAAAAATACTTCAGCTTTCTTGATCTCTCGACAACACTAGAGACACTGTTAACTTACATAAATAATTTTGGACATACTTCACCATTGTATGAGCAGTGTGAAAGAATCTAGATAGTCTAGGAGTCAATTCCCTTAAGAATGTGATATACTTGATTTCAACAAGAACCTATGTCCAGAGTATTCTTTTTTCCCTTTTCTACAGCTTTATTATGATATAACTGGCTATAACATATAGAGGAAGCATATAATTTAAAGTATACAAGTATGATAATGAGCATATGCATCACTGGCAAAAATATCCTGTTTCCACTTTGTAATTTTACTTCCTCGAATCCCTTCTAGTATTCCCCAATCCCCCTCAGGCTTACTGGTCATCAAAGAATCATTGATCTGCTTCTGTCACTGTAGATTAGTTTTGAATTTTCTAGACTTTCATAAAAATAGAATCATAGTATATGGCATTTATTTTTGAGTCTTTTTCACTCTATATAATTATCTTAAAATTCATCCATGTTTGTTGCATGTGTCAATAGTTCATTCCTGTTTATTACTGACTAGTATTCCACTGTATCAATATACCAAAATTTGTTTATACACTTACCTTTGATAGATACTGTGGATATTTCCATTTTGAGGTTATTATGAATAAAGCCACAAGAACATTCATGCAAAATTCTTTCTCTGGACATATGCTTTTATTTCTCTTGGGTAAATACCTAGTAATAAAATGGCAGGGTCATATGGCAAGAGTAGGTTTAACTTTAAGAAACTACCAAAGGGTTTTTCAAAACGTACCATTTACATTTTCGCCAGCAGTGTATGAGGTTTTCAGTTGTTCCACATGCTGGTTAACACTTGACTTTGTTCAGTCTTAAATTTTAGTCACTGTATTGAATGTGTGGTAGAAACTTAATGAGACTTTAATTTGCATTTCTAATGAGTAATGATGTTGCATACCTTTCCTTGTGATTGATGACTAAGATTTTTATATTCCTAAATATTTTTTTAAAGAAAAATTGATATGTATATAATTTTGTTTTAGCTTTAGATGTACAACATGATGATTTTATGTATGTATATATTGCAAAATGATTACCACAATAACATCCATTTCCACACATAGTTACAAATTATCTTTTCTCATGATAAGAACTTTTATGATACACTTGCTTAGCAACTTTCAAATATACAGTACAGTATTGTTAACTACAGTCACCATACTGAATATTACATCCCCAGGACTTATTTATGTTATACCTGGAAGTTTTTACTTTTTACCACCTTCACCCTTTTGCCCTCCCCACCCCATTTTTGATGAAGTTGTTCAAATCTTTGGCCAGTTTCAGTTGGATTGTTGGTCTTGTTATCACATTATGAGTTCTCTACATATTCTAGATAAATATATAGCTGACAAAGATGTTTTTGTATATAGTTTCTCCCAATCTGTAGCCTACATTTTCATTTATTTAATAGTGTTTTTCTTTTAAATTTAAAAGTTTTAACTTTTGAGAAATCCAGTTTATTGTTACTATTTCTTTTTTAGAGTTTGTGCCTTTGGTGTCTATTTACTAAATCTTTGTTAAACTTAAAGTCACTAAAATTTTATACTAGAAAATCTTTTTAGATCTTCTCTTAGAAATTTCCTTTTAGAAGAATAGTTTAGCTCTTAAATTTAGATTTATTATCCATTTTGAATTAATATTTTATACTGTGTGAGGGAAGGGTTGAAGTTCATTTTCTGCATGTGACTATATGATGGTTCTTGCAACACTTTTCAAAAAGACCTATTTCCCATTGAGTTACTTTACATTTTTCAAAAATCAATTTTCCGTATATGCAGGAGTCTGTTTCTGGGCTCATTTTTTTCTGTTCCGTTGATAGTTTTGATTACCTTTACACCAATAACAAATTTTCTTTATTGCTGTAGCTTTATAAATCTTGATATCAGAGACTATAGGTCTTCCAGCTTTGTTCTTCTTTAAGTTCCTCTTGACGATTCAGCTCTTTTGTATTTCCATGCAAATTTTAGAATCAATTTAGCTGTCAATTTCTACAAAGGCTTCTGGAATTTTCATTGAGATTTCATCTATAAATCAATTTGCACAGAATTGTACTGTGATCAGATAACATACTTTGTATTATTTGAATCCTTTTAGATGTGCTGGGGATATTTTATGTTGCAAAACATAGTTTATCTTGGAAAATGTTTTATGTGCATTTGAAGAGAATGTGTATTTTGTTGCTGTTGAGTGGAGAGTTCTATAAATGTCACAATTGGGGTTGTTGATAGCATTGTTTAGGTATGCTATATCCTAACTGATTTTCTATCTGCTTGCAATATTAATTACTGAGAGAAGAAGGTGAAAGTCCCCAACTATAAGTGGAGATTTGTTTATGTCTACTTTCAATTCTATCAATTTTTACTTCACGTATTTTGAAGCTCTGTTGTTAGAGACCTAAGCAGTTAGAATTGTCAAGCCCTCATGATGACGTTATGTTTCTTATGTCCTTTTATCACTGTGGATAACTCTTTATCCCTAGTATTATTCTTTTCTTTGAAATCTATTTTGTCTGATATTAATATAAGCAACTGAGCTTTCTTTTGATTTGTATTAGTGTGGCATACTTTTTGTAACCAGACATTTACTTTAAAATTTTATTTATTTATTTTTTGGCCACACCACATGACATACAGGATCTTAGTTCCCTGACCAGGGATGTAATCTGCACCCCCTGCAGTAGAAGGATGGAGTCCTAACCACTGGACTGCCAGGGATGACCCCACCAGACTTTTACTAACTTATTTCTGTTTTTATATTTAAAGTAGATTTCCTTTGGCAGTTAGTAGTTGGGACTTGCATTTTATTCAATATCATAATCTCTACCTTATCATTTTGGTGTTTTAATAATTTACATTAATGTGATTATTAGTAGGCTTGGGTTTATATCTGCCATTTTGCTGTTTGTTCTTATTGATATAATCTTTTTTTTGCTTCAGATTTCTCCTTTTATTTTGCCTTCTACTCTAAGTATTATTGCTGCCTGAAATTGATCATGTCATGGGTTGATTATGCTACTAAAATATCTTGGTAATTTTTTGGAATGTACTTTTCATGCAAGGTGCTACTGAAACAAACAAACAAAACAGGCAGAGATCAGGGAAGTTATAAAACATGTAATACAATTTTTGTCACTCTTTCTGTGCCACCTTGGGGATCAATGATAGTGTGATAGAATTAAGTCTGAAACTTGCTTTTGTCATAAACCATATGAAATACATCACATTGATTGGTTTATATATATTGAAGAATCCTTGCATTCCTGGGATAAACCCCACTTGCTCATGGTGTATTATCCTTTTAATGTGCTGTTGGATTCTGTTTGCTAGTATTTTGTTGAGGATTTTTGCATTTATGTTCATCAGTGATATTGGCCTGTAGTTTTCTTTTTTTGTGACATCTTTGGTTTTGGTATTGGGATGATGGTGGCCTTGTAGAATGAGATTGGGAGTGTTCCTCCCTCTGCTATATTTTGGAAGAGTTTGAGAAGGATAGGTGTTTGCTCTTCTCTAAATGTTTGAGAGAATTCACCTGTGATGTCATCTGGTCCTGGACTTTTGTTTGTTGGAAGATTTTAATCACAGTTTCAATTTCAATGCTTGTGATTGGTCTGCAAACATATGGAGAGGTATACCATGTTCTTGGATTGGAAGAATCAACATTGTGAAAATGACTATACTACCCAAAGCAATCTACAGATTCAAGGCAATCCCTATCAAATTACCAATGGCATTTTTCACAGAACTAGAACAAAAAATTTCACAATTTGTTTGGAAACACAAAAGACCCAGAATAGCCAAAGCAATCTTAAGAAAGAAAAATGGAGCTGGAAGAATCAGGCTCCCTGACTTCAGACTACAAAGCTACAGTAATGAAGACAGTATGGCACTGGCACAAAAATAGAAATATAGATCAATGGAACAGGATAGAAAGCCCAGAGATAAACCTAGAGAAATGGAAATAAAAACAAAAATAAACAAATGGGACCTAATGAAACTTAGAAGCTTTTGCACAACAAAGGAAACCATAAATAAGACGAAAAGACAACCCTCAGAATGGGAGAAAATATTTGCAAATGAATCAACTGACAAAGGATTAATCTCCAAAATATACAAGCAGCTCATGTAGTTCAATATCAAAAAAACAAACAACCCAGTCCAAAAATGGGCAGAAGACCTAAATAGACATTTCTCCAAAGAAGATATACAGATTTCCAACAAACACATGAAAGGATACTCAACATCACTAATCATTAGAGCAATGCAAATCAAAACTAACATGAGATATCACCTCACACCAGTCAGAATGGTCATCATTAAAAATTCTATAAACAATAAATGCTGGAGAGGGTGTGGAGAAAATGGAACCCTTTTGCACTGTTGGTGGGAAGGTAAATTGATATAGCCACTATGGAGAACAGTATGGAGGTTCCTTAAAAAAGTAAAAATAGACCTACCATATGACCCAGCAATCCCACTACTGGGCATATACCCTGAGAAAACCATAGTTCAAAAAGAGACATTGACCACAATGTTCATTGCAGCTCTATTTACAATAGCCAGGACATGGAAGCAATCTAAGTGTCCAGCAGCAGATGAATGGATAAAGATGATGTGACACAAATATACAATGGAATATTACTCAGCTATAAAAAGAAACGAAATTGAGTTATTGGTAGTGAGGTGGATGGACCTAGAGTCTGTCACACAGAGTGAAGTAAGTCAGAAAGAGAAAAACAAATACCGTATGCTAACACATATATATGGAATCTAAAAATAAAAAAAAATGATTCTGATGATCCTAGGGCAGGACAGGAATAAAGACGCAGATGTAGAGAATGGACTTGAGGATGCAGGGAGGGGGAAGGGTAAGCTAGGACAAAGTGAGAGAGTAGCATTGACATATATACACTACCAAATGTAATATAGATAGCTAGTGGGAAGCAGCTGCATAGCATAGAGGGATCAGCTCCGTGCTTTGTGACCACCTAGAGGGGTGGGATAGGGAAGGTGGGAGGGAGGCACAAGAGGAAGGGGATATGGGGATGTATGTATACATATATTTGATTCACTTTGTTATACAGAAGAAACTAACACAACATTGTAAAGCAATTAAACTCCAATAAAGATGTTAAAATAATAAAAAATAAACTATATGAGATAATAAATTGGCAAGCTTTAGCTCTAATGAAAGCACTGATACTTAAAAACTTATCTGATCATTTAATTAATCAACTTCCCTAGGTCACATATCTGCTAAATGATATTACAACCACCCCATTAAAAATAAAGTTCAATAAATACAACTCCGTCTCTTCTTATCTCTTCCCCTATTTGCCAAGAAAACCATTTTAGGACTATGGTCTTTAGTACTTGATATAATTTAGAAAACATTAGGTCATAATATGGGAAACCTGAGACCTGATCAGTTTAAGTGAGTTGCTCTAATCCTGATCACAAATACTGAAGTTTAGTTTAGGCCTCCTGGTCAGCCTGCCAAAAACTGAATGTTTGGAGGTTAAATCTGCTTACCCTCTATTAAGCAGGCCTTCTCCAGTTTCATGGATACTGGCAGAAGTATGGAGACTCCTGGGTTGGAGAAGAAGGAAAGTTTATTAGTCATGGCACTAACAGTAGCCAAAGCATCAGCATTTTGCTTGTTCCCTGAGTTCCATTTTCCACAGGGTGACATGAAAAGGGTCAGATGACACCTGCTTCTTCAAGGCATTGTGTTATAGGAGAGGAGCCTAGAGTTTAGGGGGGCCAAATACCTCATATTGAGCAACAAGTCTGCCTTATTTTCCCAGAGGGAGGCATCTTTATTATACTGGACATTAAATAAACCAATTATTTGCTCCTTAGGAAGATATGCTCTCTACTCTCTGGGGTTGTTTGCTATGTATATATCGTTGAAAAGATTCTCTCATACAAATAGAATCAATATCTTTGCTCAAAAGAGGTGCAAGAACACAACAGATCTGTAGAGAATTGTCTCCCAGTCCAGTCCAGTGCTCTTCTCACTATAATTCTAAAGTCTTTGTCTTCTACCATCTAGGTTCTTTCTAGATGTATTACACATTTTATTTGTAACTTTTCATTGTGTATTTTCTCTTTATAATGTCATAATTGAAACAAACAAGAGAGGCACAATGATTATGCCCATTTTGCAGGTGAGAGAAATGTGGCAACTTGATGTATATAACTTTCCAAGGTCTAATAAATATCTGGCAGTGAAAGTATATCTATGGTTTTCTGGCTACTAATTTGCTCTTCAAATTCTTGGCTGCTTCCATATAGAGAACTGGCAACTATCTGATTCCTGGGTTCTTCACAGTAGTGATCTAAAATGAAACAGTTAAAGACAGGAAGAATGGAAGAGATTTCTTAACAGACCGCCTACTGAGGAAAGACTGGATATCTGTAGGCTAGGAAACCCGATGCAAGTATATCTATCTATGGCAAAATAATCCAAGCAAGGATACTTTTTAACAAAAGAGCTGGATAGAACCCAAACTGAAAAGGCAGTCACACAAACAGAGCCAGATACTAGAAATACTGATTACTACTGCAAACTCAGGTTGCTTTTGATCTATGGGCCATTTTGAAAACACTGAATTAATAGCCATTTCATTTCAGATACACACCCACACACCCATACTGATTATTGCTACTAGTACCATCTCTACACAAGAAATAAAACTGTAAATCCATTAAAAAGTAAACTTAAATGATGAAAAAAGTGAGATTGGAGTTCAGAAGTTAAAAGTTTGTCTGGTACATTTTGTGCAGACTCTTTTATTTATATAAAGGGAAGTGAAAGCCCTGTCTGCCAGTTGCTCCCATCACACACACAAATATATAATCTTTGAGGACCCATCAGTCCTGAGGAAAGTTATGACTCCTGGTGAAGGGAGAAGATTAGAGTATCCCAGTGCAGTAGCAAGTAATGTGTTACCTTGTTTAATGTAAGTATCTAATTGAGGAGGAATGCAGGCTAGTGATTTATTTCACCCAGACATAGAAGTTTTGTCCAGAATGGGATGCTTTAGGAAAGCATATATTAGCCATAGTCCTAGGAATAAAAAGCAATTACTAATCTTCCAACTCCATTCCCCAGGTATATTCTTTTAGTAGTAAGAAGGGGAACTGCACAATATTAAAGTAATCTGGAGAATGTAGGTCAGTTAGAATATTGCTATACCCACACTTGTAAGGTAAGTAGCAGTGGTGGATTTTAAAAATTCAAAGGATTCTTTTATACATCCACTAATAAAAGACACCAAAGTGCTGTTAGTAGCAAATTTAAAGAGACATTGTTTGTGGTGATTAAACCCTTGTAACAAGGGTTACACACTTGTTTTACAAACAGTATCTTGCCATCCTGTGTGTAATTTGCAGAGACAGAGCAGTAGCTCACCTATACACACAATGTATAGATCACACATACAAACATATATGTGTATGCATATACATGTAAATATACACACATGTGTATGCATATGCATGTGTATGTCAATGTCTTAACACAACTAAACATTTAAAATATTTAGATTGAATGCCTTCTACATGATCAGCTCAATTTTGGGGGCATTTCCCTTTTTTTTTTGTTTCTTTAAACTGATATGGGTGTTATCTTCTTTTCTACAAAATGTATCCTATTGTAAATGCAGTATTTGACATCAAATTCTCCACTAGTTAAACCCTATAGAAGAGAATAAGAAAAATGCCTCCTGATTGTGTTGGTTAACATTCTTCATGCTGCTATTTTGTTTTTGTTTTGCTTTGTTCTTCCAGCTTTATTGAGATGTAACTGACATATAACATTGTAGAAATTCAAGTTGTGCAATGTAATGATTTTATATATGTATATATAGTAAAATGATTACCACAATTAGTGTAGTTAACATATCCATTACCTCGCATAGTAACCTTTTTGTTTCATTTTGATTTTGTGGTAAGAACTCCTAAGATATACCTTCTTAGCAACTTTCAAATATGCAATAAATTATTGTTAATTGTGGTCACCATGATGTACGTAAATTCTGAGGATCTTTTCTTTTTCTTGTGTTCTACACATTCTAAGCTCCTGTTGGTCCTATCAACATAATACCCATGGAGAATACAAACAGAAACATCACAGCTAAAGCCAAGTTAGAGAACTTTCTGGTTGCTTAAGGTTTTAGTAAAAGAGAAGCTTGTGGGAAATCAGATCACCTGAATGAGGATGCAAAACAAACCAGGATTTCTCTGTGGTCCATTCTGATAACTTGCTCTCAACAACTATGCTAGAGGGCACAGTTCATATATTCATGCTTCTGAATGTTGCACTAATTGAAAGGGAAATGGTGTTCTCACTTTCTGGATGAAAAGCATTACTGATAGCTTCACCATGTTGAAGAAAGTGTCAGAGACATTGATTCAAAACTTGAGACTTTGAGCATACAAACCACAGATTATCATTCAGGAAATTTTACCTGTGCATTGCAAGATTTGTTGTCATTCTACAAAGAACGTTTATGAGAACATCCTGGGCAACATTGATATGTATACTAGATATACTAGATCTTAAACATAGAAAGTCTGAAAGAGTTTTTTAAATTACCACATTGGGTTTTTTTTTATAATATGGCTAGCTGGTTGCTTTCTCCCCCCTTTTAGTTATTTAATAATTTACATTGAACAGTTTATCTTGTTGGTACACAAATATTATCTAAAAGTAATTGCACTACAAAATTCTTTATTTGGGGATATTTTAGCCTCAATAACATGTCCTCAATCTTTAATAACTTCATCATGGTTTTCTATTTATCTATTATCTTTCTGTAATCTTCATAATGGTTTTGGTTATGGTGGCAGAAGTCTACAGAGAATAGTTGTCATGAGATACGTACTATACCTGGTTGAAGAATTAAAGTATAAACAAAGTTTTTTTTAAAAAAATTGTGTGTCTGTCAGTTAACATTATGATAACCTAATCTCTCTGTTCTTAAAATGCTACATAACACAAAAAAATTCCAGATTTTACGTCCGGGAGGATTACATGTGATTCTCATTCTCTACATTCAAGTTATGATAGGTCCACTTATTTATTTAAATTGTGTCTTCTATACTCCCTGCCAAATGTTACTCTAGGGTATTAAATTTTGGATAATGGGGTGGGGATGGGAGGCTGTGACTGATCCTCTGTGGGCCTCAATTTATATAATAAAATTCCCTTGACTTCTAGAGACTTTGAAACAAATTCAGAACTCAGCCTGTTCAACAGTTACTCTAGTCAGCTAATGCTTCAAAGCCCTAACTCTAATAATGACCCTGCTCAGCCAGGCTGCTTGCAATTTCTATGGTTTTTTAACTTCTCAACTGAAGTTTTAAATGGGAAATTCAGTTGATAAAACTCATTTTCTTCATGTGTGTACTTCACCAAAATAGAGCCTTCACTTTTTTTTCTTTTTCAAATAATTCACAATTTCCAAGTAGAAAACATTATAACTTCCATTTTTTTAATGACAAAATTCATAGGCAGTCACAGGAAATAAGCAGTTCTTTACAGATTTTTTCTTCTCCCCAATTTTCTTGGGTTTACACTTGTCTGAAAATTGTGTTAAAATTATTCATGGAGAACATAGTTACTTCAACTGCCAGGGTTTGTTACACACTCAGTTTTCTGTGAAGAGTGGAAAATAGTGATTGAGTAAATACAGTTGGCTGAGTTACAATCCTGGTTGTTTGACATGGAACAAAAATTGTGCCTTCTCTTGCTTATACCACTACAGTGCACATAGAATCAATACCAAAACACCACCATAATCAAAAAAGCTTTGACTTATCTGGGCTGATCCAGTTCTCCAGCCTCATAATCTACTTCTCTTTTACAGGTTCCTACACTCAAGCTACATCTGTCTACTTTTATTTCTCAAGGCTCCCATGTTCTTTTCAACTTTAGAAACTTTTGATTTCTGTACTTGTAGTGTTCCCCATTCCCTAAGTCATTTGTCTAGTTCTTCTCATGTTTCAGATCTCAAATAAAATATAGTTTCCTTAAGCAAATCTTCCAATCAAATGTAGTTTGCACAGGCCACCAGGGACTAGGTCATTACCCTTGAGATTTATGCTCAAACCTAGTCATCCTAATCAGTTCTAAATTATTTGCTTACGTGGTTATTTGACTGAAACCTGAACTTACAATTCTTGAATAAACTTTTGATATTTTATCTCAAATACCTATCAGATTGCCTTACACTATAGAGAAATTCAGAATGTTTATGGAATAAATTGGAAAATAATAGTTAAAATACTATTGTATGCTTATATATATGAAATATTAAAATGAAACATATACATGCACACACAAACTCAGTCTTCATAGAAAATCTATGAGGTGAGCACGTTAGGAAACAGTTTTCCATGGGTCTCCAGTTCTTGCCTATCTTGCAAATAAGCATCCTTGGTTTTGGATTATCTTTCAAGGATATTTGTGTTGAGCAGTTTTGGAAGATAGAGTGCCTTCCTCCAGAACAAGAGATAGTAATGCTTACTGTCCCGTATAATAAAGATAATGTCTCCTCCCAGAGCAAAAGGGCAAGCGTGCTTATAGCCTGTTATAAAAGATTCAGGTTACCTAAAAGCAGGGGTCCTTTCCCATAGTACAACACACTGTATACAACTGTCATCAAGACATCTTTGTGTAATGCTATGGGAATTGGGACTTAGAGAACCAGCATAAAAATGTTGATAATCCAGCTACTGCTATTGCCATGAGTGATAAACCATTCTTCAACTCCAACCCAGGAGTCTCATATCTTCTACCAGGATCCCTGACACTATGACAGAACAACCAGTTAGCTTGAAAGTAGGGCAGAATCTCAAAACTTGTATATTTTTGACATTATCATTATTATTATGTCTCCTTGACAGTAAAGTGATCTGAAGCACAGTGAGGTGTAGTGTAGAGGCATTTTATCCTGTATTATTTCAGCTTCATTATACCCAATCAAAAGTGGCTAGGACTTAGTTTTGTTTTGTTTAATGTAACCCCATTACAGAGACATGTTGAATATACTATACTGTACTAACAATTTATCTGGATATCCATTTATATTAGCATTCTAATGCCCACAGTGTTAAGGTTAATGTACCAAATTATTATCCAATTGGATCAGAGCATATGAAATACATTATCTATATAATATATTTAATATTTATTTATATTTATATGTAATAAATTGTATTTTATAAATAAATTGTATATCATTGACTTTCATTGGGGATTTTCATTCAAATACTTAACTGAAGAATTCAGATTTTTAAAGTTTTAAAAAATATCTTATGTTAATATATTCCTAACTAAAGCAATTGGTTTAATTGTTAAATAATTTATTTATACATTTCTCAGTTTCCATCTGAAAACCCATTATAAAAGGATATTAAGTTATACTTTAACCATGTAATGAGGAGGTATTTTGCTATCAAAATAATTATTATAAGATATTTAGTGGCTTAGGTGATAGTTTGAAGGAAAATGATCTGAAAAATATAGTGATCTCAAACTACATAAAAATAAACAGATAAATGACTGAAATGAAATAACCACATGAACTTGGCCAATGATTATTCTACTCAGTAGAACTTTAAGTATCAACAGTTCTCTTGTTAAAATTTTTAGTAGTTTTTCTAAAATAATTGTGCTACTTTTATATGGAGAATATAAAATACAATAATAATAAGATGTGGTATAGATGTAACTGGCAAGTTAACTTTATTTTTGCAGATAAATTGAATAACGTTTCAAATACATTTTAAAAATGACATTTGAATTAGCTACCTATAAAAAAATCAAACTAACAAATTAATTTCCAAACATCCTACTTCTCTGTCCCATGTATATATAACTGTACGCATTAGATATAATTTACATGTCATCATAATATTTTCCTTACAATTAACAGAGTTCAGGGGATTATTTTCATGTTTATTTTAGTGGGTTATAATGTGTCATCTTAGAGTTTCCATAAAATGTTTTTTTGTAACACTTCTTTCAATTTGGCATTTATGTAAGACAGGTAAGAGAAGGAGGTTACTGGCCAAAACTACTCCAAATCTCTATCAACTTAAGAACAGAGTCAATCAATGCTTAGTGAAGAAATGCCGGCTATTTGAACTTTCACATTGGAAGCATTGTTTAGCTTCTTGATATGTACAGTTTTGAATTTCTGTCCATAAATTGTGTACGCAGCAATATGTTGAAAGTGGTAGTTTCAGCTGACATTTGAAAACGTGAAACCCCATGTCCCAAAGTTTCTGCATACCCTGTCCCTTGATATCTAAATTAAATAAGGCCTTCAATCTGTTGCATCAGGATCTACCCTCCAGAATATTCATGAGAACCTCTAGGGAACACTTACAGATCTTATTTGTCACTTGTCATATCTTCCTCTGAATTTTTGTTTCAAGCTTTTCTTCATTATTTCAGGCTGTCTCTTTTATCTCCAGTCATGTGTTTGTACTTTCTTGCCCATCCTTTGCCTGTGAAAATGGACACAGCCTTTTCGTTTATTCCCTAAGTCAGTGACAACACAGACTACATGAGGATATTATAGGAAATTGAAAACATAGAGAAGTTACAAAATTGGATGTCAGACGCCATTGTCTCTTAAAGTTAATTACATTCCTGGTCCTAGGACTTTCAGTCTGCTCCCTGCTCCCCTCCCATCTCTTTCTTCATAAACTGCAGCCACTTCTTAGATCTAAGGTCCAGGGCTTTGACCTGTGTTAAAGTGGTAAACATATTTCCTCCTTTTCTGCTCAACCTACATAATTATTTATAATAACATTTCACTCAGAAACACTTATTTGACCTTCATGAGGAAAGTATTTTACTAGTATCAAATGAGTTATCCAAGAATCATGAGTGGATGATTTTCTTAAATGTATGGAACCACAGGATGATTCTGCATATGCTCCAGAATGAAAAAGTTCATTGTTAATTGACTTGATTTCCACATCACTAAAAATTGCTAGTGACTTTGAATATTAATTTTCTTATTAAAATAAAATTTAAAGTTTTGCTTTTATGTATAGCAAGGCAAGTAATATATCTCTTCCAATAATCACAATTCGATTATACAACTAGCTTCAGCCTTCTGGTTGGAACCATTATGGTAGGTTTCAGTTCCATTAAACCAATGCTTATTGATTTGGGGCACTTTGCCAAGAATTAGTAGACACTAAATAAATATTTAACTTCTGTCCCTGAGAAACATACTCTGCAGTAGAATTTAATAGGTTATACAGGTGATGGAAAGCCCCAGCGATCACAAGCGCACGCACACACATGGCTACTCAAAATGCAAGGTCGAGGCTATACTTTTGGTGCATTGCAGAGCGCTGCAGAAATTTTTCCCGTTCCTTGTAAGAAGTATCAGAAATCTTTCCAACTCTTTAAAATTTTTGTCTGATTATTTACACTTTATTTCAACATTTCCTTCCTTGTCATTTATTCCATGCACTTATATGTCTATATCTAGGACAGTGATCTCAATATTTAGAATGCATCAGGATTCCTTGGAGGATACTAGTCAAAATACAAATGGTCAAGTTCTCCCTAAAACCTAGTGACCTTTATTCCAAGAGGGTATAGCCAGACCTTTAAAATTTTCCTAGGGTTATTACGAAGCACACCAAATTTTATGAACCACCTCTTTTAAGGACACACTCTGACATTTAAAAAATAATTTTATCACCCAACTTACATGTTCCCTTTTTTCCTAGTTCTGTTTCATCATTCTCAGGCCCTCTGAAAGACCTTATTGAAGAATAAACTGTGTCTTGATTTCTCAAACATCTCAATGATTGTCTTCATATTATAGCACACCTTAATTGGCATATATCTTGTACCTTTTCATCCTTCAGAAAAGTATATTTGTTTGTGTGTACAAATATAGTACATTCATCTAGGTTGAGAATTGTAGAATCACTTTTAGCACATGTTATCCTTTGCTAGAATCTGCTAATTGACTTCTCACAGAATTTTTTACTGATAGTCCTTTTTTTTTGCTTTTCTTTGCAATAGCCTGAGCATAGGTTCTTATTACTTAAATTGGAGTCCACTTGACTCCATCATGGTTAGTATTCACAGCTGTATTATGTGTCTAAGTTCCTATTCGTTCTTTCTAGGAAACATTTAGTAGTCATTGCAGTTGTTTCCATCTTTCCTCTTGTGATTGCCTTGATGTCAGGAATCATATCATTTTTTGTGTGTTTCTTTCAATACCTGACCCATATAAGAACATATAATTTTATTGCTGCTGTTTCTGAATGAAAGAATTAGCCAATCAACTTCTGGACTCAAAGACCTCACAGAAATCCAGCAATATGTGGTTTTCCTGCTTCAAATCCTACATGGTAAAACTAATGTCATAGAGATACAATTAGGGGTTTAAGTTCTCCACAGTCTGCAATTCTTACTCGTCTCATTCTCTCACTGTTCCCTTATTTCAGTCAAAGCCCAGCACGTGGTTGATATGCACATTTTCTTCAGCTTTCTTTCTGTAAGCCTGAGCTTTGGCAACACTCTCACTTGTAGGCATTATCTTTTTATTTTTGTCATTGCAATTTTATATCATACCCCTTTTTTACTTCAGTTCGAACTCTGCTTTTTTTGCTGATGCCATTCCTAATCACGCACTCTGGCAAAGATACTTCTTTCAATACTCTTGGAGAGGATAAGACTTCTATCTCTCATCTGCACTTGTAACATAAAACCTTATTTTAAATTATTTATATACTTATATCTACCATAGGTCACAAGTGCCGAATGAATGAATGAGAGTGGTATTTAAAGTGACCTTCAGTAGAAATGAAAATGCATATAATTGAAGAAAGAGGCAAATGATTAAGTGATGGAAAATTAGTTACATATTTTTAAATGTTTGTCATTAAAAGTCTAAAAACCATTCTAGAGTTAAAGAAGGGCATGTTAGGATCGTTGTGTAGGCAATATCATATAAGATATACTAGTGTCATGGGCCCATCTAGACCATATTCCAAAGTGTAATGTTAATATGGTAGGAATAACCTCGTGTTAAAAACCAAAAAGCCAAGTTTTAATGGCATATTTATAGTACTGCTTATTATTCAGAAGACCTGGGGAAACTGAAAGAATGATTTGTAACTTTCCCACCTACTCCATCTCTAGGGATAGAGAAAAAGGATGTTCCACTTTGGTCTCATGAGTGAAAACATTCTCTTTTATGTAAGCGATAAGCATTCCAGAAGTTCTCTTCCTTGTTTCTATACACGGCACATTTATGTGCCAGCACTTTGGCATCAAAATGTGTTGGCATTCTGTTTGCTACATGTCATTTTAGCAATCCTGCTATGCTATGACCCCAAAGCCTTGCTCAATGTCTTCGTCTACTCCAAGCTTTACAGTAGCTCACCACTATAACTTCAACACTTCAACAATGATAAAAAAGTACAACTCACCTTTCTCTTCCTTACTCCACTTTCTTACTTATCATCAATTAAGACCAGTATAAACAGAGAAATGCTCTGAAAAGCTTAATAGACATTTATGTTACTGCTGTTATATCTTCTCAAAATTTTGCCTAAAATATTTCCAACTTATTTGAATGCTTTGAGGTCACAATTATTGTCTTTATTCATGTGTTTCTTTGTCATACTTATGAACCATATTTCTTTGGTAAAAGGTAGCTAATGCATTTTCCTTGTAATCTGGAGAGATTAGGACATCATTTATTTTCTCTGAAACATTGAAAGATAAAATTTTGCTTTCTGTAAACACGTTATAGTAAGCTTGGTTGCTATGACACAGATGATTTGGAGCAAGGGCTAAAAACAGACCAACTTATTTCTCCTAAGGCCATTGAACTGCTTGTCGACAGGAAATGTTGAGACTTGATTAGAGTAGTGTTATTGTATTCCCATAACATTACTTCTCTGAGCCTCATTTTCATCATCTGCAAGGGGCAGGACAGGAATAAAGAGGCAGACGTAGAGAATGGACTTGAGGACACGGGGAGGGGGAAGGGTAAGCTGGGATGAAATGAGAGAGTGGCATGGACATATATACACTACCAAATGTAAAATAGATAGCTAGTGGGAAGCAGCCGCATAGCACAGGGAGATCAGCTCGGTGCTTTGTGACCACCTAGAGGGGTGGATAGGGAAGTTGGGAGGGAGGCACAAGAAGGAGGGGATATGGGGATATATGTATACGTATAGCTGATTCACTTTGTTATACAGCAGAAACTAACACAACATTGTAAAGCAATTATACTCCAATAAAGATGTTAAAAAATATAAATAAATAAATAAAAATAAAAATACCTACCCATGAGAATGTTTTTTAAAGAGTAAATGATGTAGGATGTGCAAAAGTTCCCAGCCTGTAACAGTGATTCAAAAATGTTTGTTTCTCATCTCCCTTTCTTCATATTTTTTCATGTATATGTGAATAAAGCCCAATTTAGAAACACTTTTTTTTTTTTAAAGACCAATGCTAACATTTTAGAGGAAGAATTTTATGCCAATTTGCTTACAAACATCTGTGAATAAACAGTAGTTGGAAAAAAATTGAAAAATAAAATTCTTAAAATATTTAGGTGAGCAGAAATTTGTCATGTAATTTTTTACTTGTCAAATGTGAAGGTAGTTACTCTACTAGACACTGACCTGCATTATAGATTTCTCTCTCCATTAACAGAATCATAGAATATTTTCTTTAACTAAGGTTCCTAATATTTCAGACAAAAGTGACCCACTCCCATTATTGACTACAAGCCCAATAACTCACATCTCCATGATTTCTTTCAGTAAATCATCATTATTTCCAGTCAGTAAAACATTAGCTTTCAATACAAATTTCAACACAAAAGAGAGAAGTTAGGAGGAACTCTTTACTTTTCCTATTCACTTACATTACAAATAAGTCATTGAAATGACAAATCAGAGAGGTGAGTTTAATATTTAATAGAGTTAAGTCACATAGGAATCCTGAGAGAAGTTGTGCACCTGTCTCTCTGTATTCAAAAGTGTAAAAAATGCTGACAACCTTGTTTACAACATAAACATTTTCAACTTATCTAAAGAAGGAGTTTGTTCTTATTTTTATAGAATTTAAATATTAAGTCTTTTTTGAGCCATACTACATTCTATTTCCAGGCAGCAATTAAAAATATTCAGAAGTTTTTACTATGTTGAGATGAGATTGGAAAATTTCTTTGCTTTTGTGTTCATCTTTTTTTTTCTTTTTTTGTTCTTAAGTTTATACCTAATAAAATATGTGTAATTCAGAGGCAGTTAGGTTTCTCCTGAAGCCACTAGACCTGAGAAAGAATAGATAATGACTAGGTAGATGATGACTTTGTTGGCCCAAGGTAGAGCTTCTGAAGTATAATTATATAAGCAGGTACCATATTCATGAGAAAGTCCAGCTGACTTCTCATACTTCAATGAAGTATGAGAAATGAATTCTTAATTTTTGTCAATGTTATATAGTCATTATTCTCTTCATTAAAAATAATCAGTATCTTTATTAAATATATCATTTTCTTTTTATGTTGTAAGCTAAATATTTCTTTATCGGTAAGCAGTTGAACATATTAGTGAACATGCACTATTTTTTAGTTAATAATTTTTTTAGTTAATCTTTTTTAGTTAATCTGTGTTCAAATCTCAGCTCTGTTTCATATTATTGTCTGTTTTGTGCACCTGGTTCATTGATTTACTTTTCTCCCAAATGGGCCTAATACATCTCAAACAATTGTTAAGACAATGTAAGACAACATAGAAAAAATACTTAGCACAGTGTGTAACATCCAGTAAGAGCTTGATAATTCATGGCTATAACTATAGTCCTGGTTTTTCAGTTTAAAAAAAAGAGTAGATTTTTAATGCTTATTTGTTTGTGATGGTTTACTTACCACCTTGACCATTTAACATGCAATAAGGTGACAGCAAGATTAGCTAAATTTCTCAGCCTAAAATCTGCTCTTCATACTTTTCACCCTCCAGTTGGGAGTAAAGAGTATCTCTATCAGTAAGGCAGAACATGAAGCCACTATAGATCCTTAGCTAATTGGCAATGGGATGATGGGTTGATGGATTGCAGGGTGATGGAAACACAGTAATATTCATGTGTTCACTCATTATTTATTCCCCATATGTGTTAAATGAACACGTATGTCAGATACTGCTGGGTTCTGGAGTTAGAGCACTGATCAAGAAAAAGAAGGCCCTGATTTAAGTGGCTAATGCATTATGTGTGGTAGGTTGTATTATTGTTTGCACTTTTTTATTCTTCTCTTCCTTTTAAGAAGATTGTATATTACCACTTATTGCCATGTCACTTGTCCACATCTCCCATGAGAAGAAATATATAGTATTCATCTTCATTGACTTTATTTTTTAATTTTTATTTTATTTTAACATCTTTATTAGAGTTTAATTGCTTTACAATGGTGTGTTAGTTTCTGCTTTATAACAAAGTGAAGCAGTTATACATATACATATGTCCCCATATCTCTTCACTCTTGCAACTCCCTCCCTCCCTCCCACCCTCCCTATCCAACCCCTCTAGGTGGTCACAAAGCACCGAGCTGATCTCCTGCTGCTATGGGGCTGCTTCCCACTAGCTATCTACTTTACGTTTGGTAGTGTATATATGTCCATGCCACTCTCCCACTTTGTACCAGCTTACCCTTCCCCCTCCCTGTATCCTCAAGTCCATTCTCTAGTCGGTCTGCATCTTTATTCCCATCTTGCCCCTAGGTTCTGCTGAACATTTTTTTTTTTTTTTAGATTCCATATTGGTTTTCTCACGGTATATGCCCAGTAGTGGGATTGCTGGGTTGTATGGTAGTTCTATTTGTACTTTTTTAAGGAACCTCCATACTGTTCTCCATAGTGGCTGTATCAATTTACATTCCCACCAACAGTACAAAAGGGTTTCCTTTTCTCCACAACCTCTCCAGCATTTATTGTTTGTATATTTTGTCCCATTTGTTTATTTTTGTTTTTATTTCCATTTCTCTAGGAGGCAGGTCAAAAAGGATCTTGCTGTGATTTATGTCATAGAGTGTTCTGCCTCTGTTTTCCTCTAAGAGTGTGATGGTGTCTGACCTTACATTTAGGTCTTTAATCCATTTTGAGTTTATTTTTGTGTACTGTGTTAGGGAGTGTTCTAATTTCATTCTTTTACATATAGCTGTCCAGTGACTTTAGCCTTGGCCATATGACCTCTGACTTCTTCTGGACAATAGGTTATAAGTGAATGTATGTGCCATGTCCAAGCAGAACTTTTAAATGATGTCACAAGTCTCTCCTTCTGTTACAAGAATTCAGTTATCTGCATAAATAGTGATTTCATATGATTTCACTTCTGGACAATAGGTTATAAGTGAATGTATGTGCCATGTCCAAGCAGAACTTTTAAATGATGTCACAAGTCTCTCCTTCTGTTACAAGAATTCAGTTATCTGCATAAATAGTATGATTTCAACTTGAGGCCCAGAATAAAATAACTTGTGAAACACTGCTGTAACCTAGTCACAGACTGGCATAGAGCCTAAGCCTAGAGCATAACTGCAGTTTCCAACAGCACACATGTAATGTGATAGAGAACTTAAACCTTTGTTGCTAAGCCATCATGACTTGGGATTGTTTGTTACCACAGAAAAGCTAACAAATCCAGATAAATACACAAATAATAATCCTTCAGAAAGTGCTAGTCTTTATGCAGACAATTAAAATGGCAAAAATGGCATAAAGATGTGTGAATGATACTTTAGATTTGTTGGTTAGGAAATACGTCTCTGAAGGGGTGATATTTAGGTTGAGACTGCCTGATAGGAAGTCATCAGTCAAAGACAGAAAGCAGAAAGAAGACCATTAAAAAATAAAAAGAAAAGTCATTGCAAATATCCTTGAGCAAGAAAGACTGTGATGCAAATGAGTGTGATGAAATTCAAGGACACTAAGAAGGCTAGTGTGGCATTCAGAGCAAAATGGATAAGAGTGTGACAAGACATAAGCTCATGGAGGTAGGCATACACTAGTTCATGGGGGGCTTTATAAATCAGTTTCAACAGTTTGAATTTTACGAGAAGTTATTGGAAAGGTCAAAGCAAAAGTCATGGACCTGATTTCCATTTTCAATCACTCTGATTACTATTTCGACAACTGGTTTTAATAGGGCAAGGGTAGAAACTGGGACATATTTGAAACTTTGAATTATTCCGGAGAAGGTGGTGTGCTGATGACTTGGTTGGATTGGTGAATAATTTAAATGTCTTTCCTGTGTATTCAAGTAGGTATGTCCTACAGAGTTCTGGACCCATTACTCTTTTCTCTAAGCTGAGGTGATCCAAGGGAACCTTTCCAGGAGTAATTCAGTCTGCTTATTTAAAGATGTCTGATCAGCGGGCTTCCCTGGTGGCGCCGTGGTTGCGCGTCCGCCTGCCGATGCAGGGGAACCGGGTTCGCGCCCCGGTCTGGGAGGATCCCACATACCGTGGAGCGGCTGGGCCCGTGAGCCATGGCCGCTGAGCCTGCGCGTCC
>NC_041220.1:84724865-84794219 GCF_002837175.3 Physeter macrocephalus | reverse complement strand
TCTAATATATATGTGTGTGTGTGTGTGTGTGTGTGTGTGTGTGTGTGTGTGTATGTGTGTGTGTGTGTGTGTGTTCCCAGCAATTAGCAGTTTTAATCAATTTTCCATTTTGCTGGGAAACATAATAATCATCTTAGCTATTTCTTTATGGTCTCAGAAAAAATAGGCAATCAAAGATTCTGACAAATTCAGTTACCTATGTTTTTATTGTTTAGCATAATTTATTTAGTCTCTACTGTGTTTATAATAATTTCAAAGATAGTCAATAAGTTTTGGTGTTAAATTATTTTCAAATTTTTTGTTAAGCAACATTTTAGAATTTGATATATTTCCTTTTATTTCTAGCTTATAATATACCTATTCTATAATATTTTTAAATTTAATTTTGTTTCATCACTAACCCTTATTTCCTTTTTTTTCCTCAATTTTTGTTGTGTTTATGTCATCATGTTACACTTAGTTTTTTTTTAACTTTTTATTTTATATTGGAGTGAGGTTGATTAACAATGTTGTGTTAGCTTCAGGTGTACAGCAAAGTGATTCAGTTATACATATACGTGTATCTATTCTTTTTCAAATTCTTTTCCCTTTTAGGTTGCTACATAATATTGGAATTGACATGTACATTGAGTTTTAATGGAGAAAGTATTTTTCCTTCTTTTCTTTGTGCTCTTCACGCGACAGATATTTTTCAATCAGCTCTTCCACTATTATTGTAATGTTAATTCTGTATTTAATGAGTGCTAATTGATTTTTCCATAAGATTTTTAAATTCAGGGAGCTTAGCTTATAGACACTTTTAAGGTTGTATTTCTTTAAAATATAGATCACTCAAGCATTATTCCTGAGCATAATGTTTTTCTAAATATCTCTATTATAATCTTTTATTCAGTATTTTTTTTCCTGAATTATTTTCATGCTTCTAAACCTCCTTCTTACTCTTTAAACTAGAAAATTTCTAATAATAAGTTTCTTTTTTATATTCTGTCTTTGTTGTCAAAAATCTAACAAACTCTTCACAGTATTTTCTACAAAAACAAGAATGCCTCCAACTTTTACTTTTTCATCAGTTATTGACTGTTTTCTTCTCTTGACACCATTATTTGCTCGTAAACCAAAAACATAGCATTAATGTAACATAATAGCTTCAAAAACTATTGGAGATAGAGCATTTGAGTTAACTTTCTAAGCATATGCAGCTTATGGCTTTATTTATAAAAGTCACACATTGTTTAATTTATTAATACAATATTTTTCTCTAAATACTCCAAAAACCCAAACACCCTGTTTCCAGAGAGTAGCTTACATGACAACCAAATGCATTAAGTATAATTTCCCAAATCATTTGATATTTGGGTATTTCTTTAATGATGCCATACTGCTTCAAAAGCATCTACTGAAAGCATCATACACCAATAAGATTGCAAGGATTAAATAAGTTAATACATTTATTTACCTTAGAACAGTGCCTCAAATATAGTAAACGCATATAGATGGCAACAATTATCTCTACCCCATAGATCTTAACAATTATTTTTTTTACCACAGTGTTGAGTAGAGTGCCAAGTAATGGCAGGTAGTCAATAAATTCTGTTGAATTAACTTCTTACCTTTTATTACAGAAGACAGTTTCATCTTTGGTTTTACTTTATAAGTTAGAAATACATGAGGAATTACTTTCAAGTTTGGCTTCTATCTACCTGATTTAAAGACAATCTGGCAAATTCACTTAATTTTCCATTTGAAAAATTTGTATGAAAGTAATTCTATTAGGAACCTTCTCATCCAAGGCATAAATTGAATTAATAGAATATATCCCAAGATCTGCAACTGAACTCAAAGAATTCCTGAGCACACCATTCAGCATATACTCTCAAAGTAAAGAATAAGGAAAATGGACAGAAGAACTATTTTGGCAAGAGATTTGAGTCTGAAAGTCCTGATAACTCAAGGAGTCCCTCCTTAAAGCCCTCACATTTGCATATCACTTTAGCTGCTCTCCTTTGTTTAAGTATAAACACATCAATTTCATAAAAACAAACATTGGAGATATAAAAGTCTTTAATATTGTATGATTCAACCAATTTCATTTTTTAGACAAATGAACTGATATTAAGAGATTTGATCTTTTCCATTAAGTTAATGTTCTAGCAGAACTAGGACTAGCATACATATTAGGACTGAAATATATACACTACCATGTGTAAAACAGATAGCTAGTGGGAACCTGCTATAAAGCACAGGAAGCTTAGCTCGGGTGCTCTGTGATGACCTAGATGGGTGGGATTTGGGTGGTGGGGGTGGGAGGGAGGTCCAAGTGGGAGGGGATATATGTACAAATATAGCTGATTAACTTCGTTGTACAGCAGAAACTAACACAACATTGTAAAGCAACTATATTCCAATTAAAAAAAAAATACAGAACTCCTGATTCCTGAATTAGTGCTCTTTGCCTAAGAGTACATTGACTTATTAGAACTGTCACGTCAATAGTTGCTGGGAGGAGCTTGATTTCATGATGTAGAACTGAGTTTAATTGGTACATTAGTTAAAGTAGAACATGTGATCAAATATCTAGACATTCTTTAAGTCTGAAATTCTTTCTCTGGTGCAGAACAATCTATTTCTTTCCTCCTGCACATTTTATTTCCTACCTAGTATAAGTGTCTGGCATAGATGTTGCTCAAAAATATTTACTGAATAAATAAATGATGAGGATCTGTTGATTTTATTGCATCATATTTTATGGAGAAGTTCTGAGAAGACATAGAAAACATGGCACACTAATAAGGATCTTTGTGTGATTTCCTTGCTTAGTATTGACAGTACCACAATCTGCAGATAAAGGACAATCCTCAAGTAAAAGAAATATGTGTTTAACAAATGTTCTGTATGTGTGTATGCATTTTTCAAGCAGGTCTACAAAAGTGCATGTTTTCATCTGGGCTCTTCATTTGCTAAGCCCTGACAGTGTCATCTTTCCCCCACATCTTCCCTGACTTATTGGGAAAAATGAAGCAACTACATCAGAGAAGCCTTTGGCTCCCTTCTAGCTGTTGCATTCCCTGTGATTCTCATATGCTATGCTTCTAATTAAACTCCTTGATGCTAATTAAAAATGAGAATAGAACAAATGCCACTAGCTGAATCCAGACTCTCTTCCCTTAAACGTAGTAAACTCTTCAGGGCTGGGCTTTTGGATTTTTCTCCTAATTAAGATTCTATTGGCACCCACACCCTGTCATGTGTACTTTATCATCAGTTCCATAAAAATAATTCCAGATAGTGGATCAGAAAATACCTGTCTTCTCTAAAGTACTCAAATCAGAAGAATTTTTTTCTGCAGTGCTGCAGCATCCTAATCTGTGGTTTGGCAGATGGTGTGATACAACATGTAATTTGGCACGCTATGTCTATCAGCCTGTGGTAACCCTTAGGCAGTTTATTTCTGCAGGAAACAATGATGATGGCAAGGACAACATGTGGTGACCCAGAGAAACATAATCATGTTAACTCCTGACTCTACAAAAACTTAATGTGTGGCATTGTGATTAGCATTTTCTAAGGATCCAACATCTATTAAACAGACATTTGTTTGACTGTGTTAGATTGCTTCTGGTTGGTTGGTTCTTTCTTCCATTACCAAAGAATGCACTGCAGCGTTTTGAAACTGGAGGTCTGTCAACTGATCAGCATCACCTCTGTGCTTCATGAACTAGTAATTTCAACTCATGTTATTTGCTAGTTTTTCTCTTCTCCCCGGCAATTAGCAGACTAGTTTTTGCCTAATATTTTATATCAACTTTCTATGACATTTTATTTCATTTCAAATAAGATAAGATATAGTAAGAAGGCAAACTTACAAGGCTTATTTCGTGACAAGAATGATGTGTGAGATAGGGGTCTTCCCTGGTGGCGCAGTGGTTGAGAGTCCACCTGCCGATGCAGGGGACACGGGTTCGTGCCCCGGCCCGGGAAGATCCCACATGCCGCGGAGCGGCTAGGCCCGTGAGCCACCCACATGCCGCGAAGCGGCTAGGCCCGTGAGCCATGGCCGCTGAGCCTGTGCGTCCGGAGCCTGTGCTCCGCAACGGGAGAGGCCACAGCAGTGAGAGGCCCGCGTACCGCAAAAAAAAAAAAAAAAAAAAGAATGATGTGTGAGGTAGAAATAGAGATGTGTAAATGTGAATAGCCTGAATAAGGAAACATTAGGTGATAGTTTCTTTTCTAGTTTGAAAAAATATTTTAAGGTGACTCTTAGTTTTATTAAAAAAATATGAGTCCTATATTTAAAGAACAGAATGTAACACTGTTATTTCTCCATTTTGTTTCAAGGAAGGGGTATTATAGGATCCCATCCTTTCAGGGGAGGAATATTTGTATAATCAAAGATTGACTATTAATTTAAAACCTTTAAATAAAAGACAAAAAGGTATAACTCTTGATGTGTGTGTTACCACTTCTTATTGGAGAGATGATTATTTTTTTCTCTCTCCAAGGCAATATATAGCAAAATCTTAGAAATGAAGCAAGTTCAAAGTGTTTTTCTCCATATATTCTTCCAGTGAGAAAAATGAAGACTGAACAAATCACTTGAAATAATTAGTCCCCACCATGTGCTTATGGAAGAGTTTGACCTTCAGAACTCACTAACCTAAATTGCAATTAATTTGTATATTTTATATAGGAATACAATGCATTTTCATAATCGAAATCTCCTAATAACGTAAACATTTGTAAACAATTATCTACAAATAAATATGTGGTTAATTACTGTGTAAAATGAAGGCCATAAAAACTTTTAGGTTAAATGGTCAAGTTCTATCAAATATAAGAATTTAAGGAGATACATTTTTGAATTTCTATTCCCAGTCTACTGCAGTGTTATGGGTCTGTGCCTCATTCTTCAATGCCTATTCAGACATTTTCCAAAGGGAATAATATCCTTTCACACTGCCTCCCAGAAGCTAGAGTTTGAGCGCAATCACACTAGTAGCAGATTTGGCTACAGATCCAGGGTGTGAAAATTTGAAGTGATCCTCAAAAACCTAAGAGGTAAGACGTAGTTCTTATCTAACTTTTACTAATTCCAGTGTTGACTTTTATTTCTCCATCATACCAGACACTGTGATGGAAGGCTAAAACATGTAACAGAGTCTTAAGTCTTAATTAGAGTTTATTTCAGAATCCCTAGTTGCTCAAGAGCCTCTGGCCTGGTAAATGTCTTAGCAGGACATTTAGCCTGAGAGCCACACAGTTATCAAAACATTCCTATTTCATTTCCTTGTCCTCTGATATCAAGTAAGCCCTTATTCATTTTGCCTTTTCTTTTTACATCTTCTCAGTAGGGAACTTTGGGAAGTGTATGTCCTAGAGACTGAAGCTTAGGCTTATTTTCTAACTATCTATGGAAAATTAAGAGTTGGCTTTTATATTTTTTCTCTCATGTTACCCAAGCATAGCCAAGCATAGGCTCCCGCTGAAGGCATTACATTTTTAGACACCACTGAAACGGCAGGGGTACTCTAGCAGTTATTTGGAATGACTGCAGTGCTTAGGAGTCCTGAGGAATGGCAGAGAGAACCCAGGGATGGCAATGAAAAGCTTCACGGTCAAGTGGTCAAGAAGCTTGAGTAACAAAAGCCAAGCACATAGACAACCATGGTACAACGTAGAAAATGTGAAATGACAAAAACAAACAGCAAAGTCTAATGGGAACTCATAGGCTCAGAAGATTCACAGTCAGACATCTGGTCTAGGTCTTAGAGAATGGCAGAATTTACACCTTTTGAGCCTGGGAGTAAAGATTGTATGTGCTCTGCCTGTGGTTTCCACATTTCTTTTAGTCAGCATGCAACTATCATATTGCTCTAGTGCAGTCCAGGGGGTCAGATACATTGGATTCTAAAACTGTTAACAGTCTGCCATCTCTTTCCTTTGAAAATTTTTAAATAAAGTAATTCTGGATGATTGAAGTGATAACAGATTTCAAGCCTGCTATAAAATACATGGTTCACTTAAAAAAATAATTCAAAATAATTAACAAATACTTTGTTTTTATAATCAAACATAAGTTTTCCCTGGTCTACTGTAAAATAAATGTCTAAACAATCAGTGAAAAACCAAATAAGACATCAGTAGCAGGAAATTAGTTACATTTTTCTTCTAATAAGGGTCTTAAAGTCAATAACATTAAAATTCTCAGAAAGCTTGATTTTAAAAAATTATCAAAATTCCTTTTTTTTTTTTTTTAAGATTCATTTGGCATATTTATCAGTGCTCCGAGGTGCTTGTTCTGCAGCGACATCTTATGGAGTTGGTTAGCGTGCACAACCATTTAATAATGTCTGGCAGCAGTGATCATTGTTCTTACAGATTTCATACAAATCTGCTTGTGCTTTGAATGTGGAAGTAATTAAACTGATACTATGAGGACTTTTTTTCCTTTTCTGTTGTTGCTTATCTAAAATTTCCTTATCAAGGCAACTGTATGATTTTTAAAGCACTCTAAAATATGTACTGAGATCTGAAATTCTCAGGACATATTTCCAAGCTAGGATAGAAAGGCAGAAGCTGCTGAATAGTGAAATGAGTCAACAGTGAAAGATCACAGTACAGCTGGTGTTTGTTGGCAAGAGTTTCCACTTAAATTTTGCAGCAGTGCAAATGCCTCTATTATTATTGGCACTTTTCACTGATTGCGATCACCAGGAGTGGGGGGCAGGGGGGAGAAAAAAGGAAATTGAAGTATTTGAAACTCAGAGAAATAAACTGTGAAATTTCCTTTAGTACATAAATTTAGCTGTTTCTTCTTCCAAGTGTGTTCTTTTGACAGAATAACACACTGTATTAAACTCTAGAAGAGGAAAATTGATTCTGGTTTCATACTTTTATGATTGGATTTACATTCTCAAAAGAGACCTAGATTTGTAATCCAGTTTATAACACCTTTTCACAATCTGCTAGAAGAAAAATAGTTAATCCATGACTTCTAAATCACCTCTGAATTAATAATTTTCTACATTTTGTTTCATATTTACTATCAGATATGCTAAAAAGAGAAAACTCACTTAGAGGAAGAAACCTTGCACATAGTAAAATTTCACTCAATGTTCTTTAATATACATTAAAAAAAATCAAAGATCAGTATAGGAGTACAAACTCATGCTATGTAATTTCCATGTGGCTACAGAAAGTAAGGCCATAATAAAGAGGGAAATTATCAAATATATGATGCTGAAAATTCTATCAAATCTTGATCAGCCAGTGAATGATCACTAATTGTATCAAACACCACATTCTACCTAAATAAGAGGAGGAAATTCCATTATGTATTTTAGAGTACATGGTAGCTCTTCTATGTCATTACGATCACTGACAAGTGAAGATCATGGTGAATCTTTGTGTAGTAGCTTGTGATCTTGCTCACATATGAAAATTGCCAATGCACCTGGTTAATTATGATTGTGCCTTAAGGACCCTGGGCATTTTTATGTGTACCATAAACACTCTGAAAATAATTCGATTTTTAAGGACCATGTGTCAATGACAAGATAAATCTGAGATTCTACATTCCAGAGATCCTCTACAGAATAAGAATTGCATGCCTTTATTTTCCAGGCCCTTCAATTAGAGACAAAGCTTACCCTATGACTTAAAACTGTATGCTGCATTATGAGAGACACAGGTAATGCACTCTTTTAGATAATAGTTTGTGCCTCACACACAGCTATAAACCAAGGCAGGTTTACTGCCTTAAAGTGAATATTGGAAGAATTGCTAGAAACCCAAAAGTTAAAAGTTGGATTGTGTTCAGTGGTGGTGGAGAATATGATGACTTTGATTTAAGTTATGTGATCTTGAGGTAGCAATCACTTATCCAGATGGACAAGTATAGAAAGCAGTTAGCAACGTGGAACTGAATTTAAGGTATATATGAGGCATCAGTCATATAGATTTGAGAATACTCCAAAGAGGAGTGTCAGATAAAGTGCACTGTGGTAAATTCTTAAAGGACATAATAGAGAAAGGGATGACTATAACACCCATGGCCCAAATAGTGGACTATGACAGACATGAAATATTTGCTGTATTTATCTCCTTTGTAAAAGTACCACACCACAAGTTCATTAGTTTGAAGATGATCTATCTCATACTTGAATTAGATTCAGTATCTTATAATAAAAACTTGTTCCAACCCTGAAACATGAAGGTAACTACTGGTAGGAATAGAAGCTCATAAATATTTATGGGCAAAGAGACATCTCAGTATACAGAAAATGAAGCGACTCTACACATGGATGGTAACTGATACCAAGATAAGCATACTATACCAGAGGGACATATGCCACCGATATGGTATCAATATAAAGGTCTATAGATATTAAAATGTGGAATTTTAATATATAAAATAATGTATTCCATTTAAGTATATACTTATGGATAACTAGGAGAATTTGGCTACCTACCATTATAAAAATCATAAGGAAAAACAAGTTCGCTTAAGAGGGAATATTGGAAATATCTAAAGGATCTGTATCGTTGCTTGAATAAAGACAAGGCTTTACCACTAGCTTCTTTCTTAAGGTATAGGTATAAGACATTTTATTTATTTATTTATTTATTTATTTAGAGAAGTACTGTAAGATTGAAACAAGTGGAGGAAGATGACAGTGTTTTCTATGCCAAAATATATTTTTTAAATAAATAGGAAGGCAACTGGAAGCAACACACATAAACTGATGGGTTCCAACATTCTGTTTCTAATTGGCTAATTTCATATTAGCATTTTTACATCTTTTCTTCTGATGTGAATCATCATGGGGGAAGAAAACAAGGCAAATGATTTCCTGGCTGAGAAAAACATCTTTGCTTCATTACATAATTTTAATTTGCTCTGGTTTCTATTCTGAACACTGAGAACTCAATAGAGAAAATGTTGCTTTTTAACACATAACTATGTGCATTTACATAACTATGTACATTTAAAATGTTAAAAAGCCAACTTCCACCCTGTCCCATTTGTCAGATCCTGCTTCCCCAAGCTTTTCAAAGTTAAAGTCTGTGATGCCTGTCAACGCAGACTCAGTCCTATCAAGTACTGAGATAGTCTTTTCCAGGAAACGTAATGTTTCAGCACATTCTCACCTCAATAGGGCTTAGAGAAAGTCTTGCAGTCAAAGTCACAGTATTTATCTAGGTAGGAGTAAGCCACAAGTACCTGTGACGTGTCTGATACTAATATTAACACAAGCTCTAATAAGTGCTGCCATTTCACAAGTGTTTATGATTTATGGAAACTCATAGAACATTTTCCTACTGCAAGGCTGAGACAACAAAAAAACTGAAGTACTAATCCAGTTATGGGGAAAAGTCCCTGGTAGCAACTTAAATTTTAAATTGTTCTCAGGGGGCCTAGACTATGGGAATAAGGGAGAACTGGAAACAGATCAGTTCTCACAGGGGCTAACCCTTCAATTCCAATTACTTAATCCTTTACTTGATTAAAATGATTATTGCCCTTAGGCAAACAGGCTGGCAAAAGTAAATTTGATTAAACTTTTAAGGAAGATAACATCATACAGAACCTCAAATTATCTCTACAATTTTACATTTTCAGTGATGGTCACCAGTAGAAAAACCAACCAAGCTTAAGAGGAGACAAAAATCACATGACCACAAACAAAGAGAAACCATGGATAACAGAAAGAGTCCCAAAGGATACAGATAAAGGCAATGAATCATGAACTTTAAATCAACTAGGCTCAGTGACTTCAAAAATATTAACAAGCAAAAATGAAAACTTTGGAGAACAGGATTCAATAAAAAGAAGCAAGTGGAAATTCTACAGTAAAAACTAATATACAAAAACTTGAAATAAGAGTTCAAAGGATGGTGTAACCGCAGATTACACACAGTTGAGGAGAAAATTACTTAGTTGGTCTGTAGGTCAGAAGAAAATATTCAAGTTGAATAATATAGAAAAAAGGATAAAATACTGAAATAGTATAATATACAGCAAAGAAGTTATCATACTTAAAAATAAAAGAAGTATGACTCTTAAAACTGCTTATTGAATATTTTACTGAACTATACAACGGGTACAATAAGACCAAAAAAAATATGTGAATTGAGAAAGAAGTCGTAAAACTGTCATTGTCATATGTGACATAAGAACATCATAGGATGCAAAAGAACCTATAATAAGGTCTATAAGTAAGGTATTAGAATTAATTCATACATTATAAAAGTTACTGAATGCAAGGCCAATAGAAAAAACAATTAAAAAATGGAACTTAAAGTAGCAACCTTCACAATATCATAAAAACATTAAATATTTAGGTATAAATTTAATTGTAAATACACAAAACCTTTACATAGAAAATTTAAAAACAATATTGAGAGAATTTGTTAAAAACAAATAATTGGAAAAATCTAAGTTGTAGATTGGACAACTCAATTTTTGAAATAAAATTTTCCCAAACTGATTTGTGGATTCAATACAATCCTAACTAGATTTCCAGCAATTTTTAAATGGAAATCAATATTGATTCAAATTTTATCTAAAAACACAAAGCATAATTGTGCCAGGATAAACTGAAAGAGTAAAGTATGAGGACTTAATCTGCTAGGTCTCAAGACTTCATAAGTTTACACCCTAAAGCAGATTTCCCAACCATGTCATGACTGACATCTTGGGTAGAATAATTTGTTTTCAGAGGCTTCTTGTGAATAGAGGATGTTTTCCCACATCCCTATCTTCTACCCACTGTATGCCAGTAGTAACTACTGGCTCCATTTGTCACATACATAAATGTTACTAGATATTGCCAAATGTCCCCGGAAGGGAGGGGACAAGAATCACCCTTGGTGAAGAACCATTACCCTAGACATTGTAGGTGTTTATGCAGCAAAAGCCATGTACAGGAATGTTCATAATATTCTTGTTTATGTTCAATGTTTATTAGTCAAAAAATATAAACAATCCAAAATCCATAAACATTAGAAGGGTTAAAAGTTTAATTATAACTGGATTCCATAAAACCTTTACACTAAGCTAATTACAGTTATCTGTAAATATACAAATATATTGCACAAACATAATATTTAGCAAAATTAACCAGATAAAAAGAATACCTGCTCTCTGATTCCATTTATATAAATTTCAAACACAGGCAAAGCTAATATATAGTCTTTGAAGTCAGTGTAGTGATTATCTTTGTAGAGGAAAGGAGAGAGAGAGGTTAGAGATTACAGAAAGGCATAACTGTGTTCTTTGAGCTGCTGCTAATGCTCTCTTTTAACCTATATTTTTATTATCTTGATTTGTTTTATATTACATCAAGCTTTACAGTTATTATGTGAAGTCCTCTGTATGTATGTATGAATTCAATAAAACTAAAAATTTCCAACTCTGTCAACAATAAGAAAGTAAAGAAGAAAAAACATAGAATCGGTGGGACAAAGAAAATTCAAAGAAAAAATTATAGATATATACATAAATACGGCAGTAATTGCATTAAATGTACCAGAACTAAATTTATCAGTTAAAACAGAGTTTGTTATATTTAAGTAGTAAAACATGTAGTTTATACAAGTGACACATCTAAAATAGCTGAGAATATTTATATGTTAAAGTAAAAAAATGTAAAAAGAGGTCAAATGGTATTAGAAAAAGCTAGTGCCGTTTAGGTCTTAAGACAGCATTAATAGAGTGCTACACACTACAAAATAATAGCATTCAGTTTATGAGAAAAATATAAAAATTTTAATGAATTTGGATTATGTTAAGCAAAGATTGAGAAAAGTATGAGGAAAAATAGACGAATCCACAGTCGTCTGAGTAATTGAATGATAAAAAATCAGTAAAAACAGAATATAAACAACATAAGTGACAACTATAATGCGCTAGATGTATAGAGAGAGAACGCTGCACCCATGAACTGCAGAATATATATTCATTTCCAGCATACATGGTACCTTATGCAAATAACCCTCATAGTATTATTCAGTGAAGAAATGGGAACTATGATGCATGACCACATAGGGTAAATTTTTTTAACAATGCTTTTTAGAAGTTTTTGTACGGATAAAATCTACATTTCTATGTAAAATTTCTAGTTTGTAGGACATACTAGGTATTCAATAATTGTTGCTTTCCTTTCTTTTAATACCACATCTGTACTTGCCTATATTTGTGTATCCCTCTGTGTTGGCAATGAAGACACGAAGCTTGATTCCAATCAGCAAAATTTTTAATCTATTCGACTTGAACTTCTAATGATTATTTTATGATCTTTATGGTTCAAGTAGGTTTTCTCTTTTGGACCTCAAAAGCAGGTTTTATATGCCTTATCTTATAATTACCACTTCCTTTCTGTTCCATGGTCATGGTTTGTTCATGCTTAAAATTAGGCTTGGCAAATCCATATGTATCTTCTTTGTATTTGTTATTACAGCTTACTTCTGTTTCCTTTGTTATGCTATAATGAAAATAATACAGGTCACAGATTCAGAATAAACAGGTTTGCATCCTTGTTCTACCAATAGCTAACTCTGCTCCCTCATCCCAAAAATATACTGTTGTTATAAGGATTAGAAGAGATCACACCTGTTAAATTGTGTCTTGTCAATTATAAAGCCATACAAAAGTAAGGTTACTAACTTTCGCTATCAGAGTCTGTATCTACCTGTAGGTGTATGGCTGTCATAAGCAAACTCCATTTCTGTCACTCTGACTAGATTGGCTTAGTCTTTATGGGGAAATAAAGGAATTACTCAAAATAATTAGCCGTTTTGAATTTGTATCATTAGTACTATTTTGAGATATTGATATTAAAATTTTGAGAGGCTTAATGGGTTGCTAAATGTCTGAAGATGGCATTTTTTACATTTAATTATGTTTATGACATAAATATAAGAATTTAGTGTCTTATGACAAATACCAGAGTGGTAATTGGAATAGATTCACATCTTTGAATTTAATCATTTGATCTCTATCCACAAGTAATGTAGATATAAATATTTATTATATATTAAGATAATAACAACAGCTAAGATGTATACTGGCATCACTGAATACTCTGCCACTTGCCGGTAATGGCTACATTCTTGTGGTGCTTGCTCCTTGGTCAAAAAGATAAATTAGGAGGACTCTCTTTATATGTAGAATGCATATGTAGTTTAGAAGAATGCTGGCCAATAGGATTAAATACGATTCTAAGTTGTGAAATTCCACAGTGAATTTCTCCAGCAAAAACTATCCAGTTTTTAAAATAATGTGCACTTAAATATTCCTTTATGTAACCCATTCTTTAAAAAATGTATGCTCAAATATTAACCTTAAGGAAATAAGCTAAGAGTCCTTTTCCTTGAAATAAAATAAGTTGTATTTTAAACAAATGATCCATTGATCTGTTTACCAACTTGTTTCTAACACTCACAAGACTCATTTTGACCACTGTTATAGTACATGGCTAAAAATTAGCAAAACTTATTATTTTATATCCTCATCCCTATTTCCAGCTTTGCTCCTGTCTTTTTTCCTACCAGTTTATAAACAGAGAGAGAGAAAAATGACTCAAATTTTTTCACCCAATGTTTTATGTTTTCTGGGAACTAGACATAGGAGCCTCTGTGGCCTCAGGGATAGCTTAATGACAATAATGACAATAAGTACTGAAGGCAGAAGCTTGGGAAATTTTATGACTACACGACCTTCCCCATGTGGTATGAATCAAGCAAACACCCAGGTAAAGTTAGAGACTTTCACAAAGGTTTTACTAGGCAAATTTACTCTCCAAATAGCATCCCCTTTTCATTGTAACTGCACTGAGCACTCTGAAAGTGTAGGGATCGGCACTTGCAAGAACATGAAGAAATCACCTCTTCATCATTTTTTGTCTTTGATCCTGGTGCCTCTCCCCCCTTTTTTACACTGGAATTTTATATTCTTTATCATTTGGATTTATAGAAATCATGGCACTTGGATCCCTCCCTCATGTCCAGCTTCCAGGAATATTGAGGATCAACTACAACTGCCAAGTACAACAGGGAAACGTGAAAACCTAGGTTGGTTCACCAGGAAACACAATGCTGAAGGAAGAGCTAAACTTGTGTATTACAGAATGAGAGGGAGTTGGACTGCTGTTTAATTTTGGAATATGTATAGTTGGATTCTATCAATAGATGCTTATCTCATGAACCAAGAATACTCTCTATTATACCAAGGCCATAAAAATTATAATAAAAATAACAACTTGTGAGCATGGTACTCTTTTAAGGCCCTTGCAGCATGGTATAACAGGAAAAAAAAAAAACCACTGAGATTAAATGGGAGACAGAAGTTCTATTATCAGCCTAACCTTAAACATGCCATATGACCTGGGAAAGTCACTTAATCTTTATGAACTATAACTATACCAGTAAAATGAAGTCAGGGTAAGGATTGGGCAAATTCCTGGGATCTAAAAGTCAAATCACTTACCAACTTCTCTTTCCCCTTACAAGTTGGCACTCCATTTTATACTTTATCTTTTCCACCACTTTACTGGAGAATTATCTGGGCTTTATCACTGCATTTTCTCTTTATTCATTTCTTCCTCATCCCTTGCAATGTGAATTATTCCACTTCACTGAAACTGTATTCCTGATAGTGCTCCATGAAACCTTCCCCAGGATCCTCAGATGATTTTTAATTTGGGCTTGAAAGGCATTTTTTAAATTCAATGATTCCTTTTGATACACCCTATGCTTCATTTTACATATATTCACTATTATATTTTAAGCAGCTTTGACTACAGCTTGATTACTGACCTTTATCACTCCCACATCTCCTAGAAATGTGGCTGGCATAAATAATTATTTGTTGAATTGTTACTGTTGGACTCTGTGGGTCTTACTCTTTGGACAATTGGGCTTGAGTGGTACATGCATAACCTTAATAATAACAATAAAAGTTATTTCATTTATATAATAAATATGTTCTCCACATAATATGTTCTATGGCTTATTCAAATTTCCTAGCTTTCTACTTATTTAGAAGAAATGTAAAGTGGTCATTATATTAACGATCACTAACCCTGTGTATTATGGTACCATATAATTTAGCTTCTACTAAAGACTCAACTATTCTATTTAATATTCAAAGAAATACTTGGCATGCCAATATCAGGAAATAAAAAATAAGTGCTGAATTGCAAAAGAATGGCATATATTTTTAATGTACTTACATGGTGGGAAAGGTGTGTCAATTAACTATCAGGAATGAATGCAATTCTTTAATTTTAAAAGTGATAGCTATTTAGCTAATCTCTCTCAAGTTTCACTCAAAACACCTGTATATACTATTAAGACAATAGGATGAGAGTTAGGATTAAAAACATTTGTATTACATTCACATCAATTAAAAAATGATGGGATAAAATTTGAAAATTATAGTTAGATTGTATGCACATGCCTACCTCCAAAAAAGGAATGGAAAAGGCTTTTGACTCCTGTTTTTAGCATTTAGCTTATATATTCATTGGAGTTAGCTGGGTTTGACTGGGTCCTCTGAGAAACAGATGCCAAGAAGAAAGTACTTTTCAAATTATTTCTTGGAGAATATGTCCATGAAGACGAAAGGGGAGAGAGCATGTATAGACAGGCAGAGGCTTCTAAGTCAGGTCTGATACCTGTGAAAGGAAAATGGGAAGCAAGGGGGATCATGTAGGCAGTAGCCTCAGGCTGCAGTGCAGCTCTAAGGAAGTCTCACCCAGACAGATGAGAGTGCAGAGCCAAGATTTCTCATTAGAAGAGCCCGGTATTTGGCAGGAGTGGTCACACTCTAGTGCCCCATGGTGCTCCGTCATTGGCTAGAAGCTGCCTGGGCATGGCCTTGACATGAATGCTCTGGCAGATCTAAAGGTGCAGAAGCTAGAGACTTTTTGAAGGGAACGGCAGTTTTTCTCTAAGGACCTTCTGAGCAATGCACCCCCATGACTGCCACAGCAGAAAATCACAAATCTAATATGTGACAAAGGTGCTCTGATCAGTTCAGAATCATGCCATCTCTGTACACATCAGTTTTTCTCTCTACATGAATTCATGAAAGAAAATAAATCTCTGGGTATGTGATGCTAATGGATCATAGATGGAAATGACTGTTGGTACATTGCGGTCTAGATGTGTCAATAGAGAAATTGCATATGGGCAGGAATAAAGCAGAAAATTCCAGTACAATCTTCATGTCATGTGATTGACTCTGGAAAGCACTTTATCTGTCAGAGAACAATTAAACAACTTAAGAATCCTTAGCAAAAGCCAGAGAGTATTTTCATTCCTAGAGGGAGACAGTTATTAACTCAGAGTCAAGAAGAGGCCAAGTAGGAGAAAGACCTTAGGTTACACACAGCACTTAGAATAAAACCCAAGCACGTTACCTTGGCCTACACTTGCTTTCATTTTTGCCTATATTTCATTATGTTTCTTTTTTTCCCTTACAATAAGCAGTTGAAAGCCACTCTGTTTTGATTTTGTTTTTATTTTCTCAAAAACTGGAAGCTTTTTCCTACCCTAGAGACTTTGCACAAGTGTCTCCTGTCCAGAATATCTTCCCAGGGCTTTCCACTGTGGCTGGCTCCTTCCCATCAAATGGATCTCTGAGACCTGCCTTGAACACCCTCTGTAAGGAGATACCCCACACTCCTTGTCTTCATCACAGTGACATGCGAGCATCCTTCATAATGATTTGTATTATACAGTTGTACATGTACATATTATTTTTACACAGGACTTTACAATCCATTAGGGCAGTGACAATATGGTTTTGTACACTTACTACACAAAGTCATAGCATAGCAATACATATTTGTTGAAGAATTATTTAATGGACTAACGAATGGCTATGTATATCAACGTTTTTGATATGCATCACAAAATTCACAGCACTGCCCTTCAAAAAGGTTGTAAAATTTTATATTCCTCGCATCAGTTTATGAGAGCAAACATTTCCCTCTTCTTCCTTAACAAAGGATTTTATGACTTAAAAGAGCTGTTCAAATAAGTGAAAACAGCATTCATTGTTTTTTAAATTTATGTTGAATTCTGTTCAGGTTGAACATTATCTCAAGTGTGGTAACATTTTTATTTCTTCTATTGTAAACTATCTGTTCATGTATTTTTTTCCCTATTTTTTGGATATACCCAAAAATATATATCCAGACTGGATAATTTAAATGAAATATGCCTATGAAATTCATATAAAACCATAAGAAAGAAAGAATTAGCATTCTGTGATGTGGAAAACAATTCATGACATATTGAGATAGGACTTGATTATTATTCAGAAAGGAAGAGATAAACTCATCAACCCAGCCCTCCCATAAAAACATGTTCTTCTGAAATTTTTAAAATACCTGAGTACATGTGATACATGCCTAAATTTCAGTAGTATCCAGTGGACAACACTATCTTACTTAAATGATTGAACTGAAATGGTTTTCTGTATTGTTGTGGAAAGCAAAATAAAACAAAGAAAAATAATTTATGTAAAGCAATGATACATGTAAATAATGAGTAGGTGGCTTAAAGCAATATTGTGAAAAGTGCTTACATTTTTCTGGGCTTTGGCTTTCTTTGAACTTTTAAATTCAGCTGGTTTCTTCTTCAGGCTTCCTGCCCCAATTACCTGCTAAACTTAGCCCAGAATTTCATTCACTCACCTCAAGATGCGTAACTTATTCTCATTCTTAGTCCTGAAATTTTTGAATCCTTGATAAATCAAGATTAAAAACATATTTACAGCTTGTGTCTTAAAATTTTATTTTACTTTGAGGCAGGCTGTCCTCTTTACAAAGCCGCTGTCAATATATGCTCTATATAGCAGAGGTTTCAAAATGTGGTCTGTGGCCCCCTTGGGTTCCTGGAGCCTCTTTTAGAAGATCTTAAAGTTAAAACATTTTCTATATCTAGACTAAGAATCTCTTTGCCTGTTTTTATTCTCTTACACTGTGTTGCAATTTACACTGACTGGACAAAAGCAATGGTGTGTAAATCCATGGCATCTTAGCATAAATCAAGGCATAGTCATCAAGCTGTATGAGCCATCATTGTGTTCTTCACCATCACACACACACACACACACACACACACACACACACACACCAATAACATGACAGTTTCATTTAAGAATGTTCTTGATGAATTTTTAAGTGTTACTTTGATTAATTCTTAACTTTTGAGTATATATATACATTCTGGATGATAAGTGGGAAGTATGCAAACAGCACTTTTGCTACACACTTGATGGCTGTCCAAAAAGAAATCACTTGTGTAATTATTTGATTTGTAAACTGAGCTAGCTGCTTCTTTCATAGAATAGATACTTTCTTGAAAAAATTATTAACAAATTATTCATGCTTGGATATGGGACAGATATTATATCAAATTAATGAAATGAGCCTACAATTCTGGTAAACAAATGAGAATTTGTTGCCAATGATAAAATTAAAGCTTTGCATCAACCAATATGAGCTTGACATCTTCCCACATATAAAGATTTTTCTGATGAGGTCAGTGGCAATATTAATGAAAGCTATATTTCAATATTATGTAATGAAATGTGCCAACATTTGAAAGGTCTGCATAACTTACTGAACAAATATTTTCAAGATGACCAATACATAATATCACAAAATAATGATAGACACAAGGTCTATTCTAAGTGCATGATAAGCCAATAGATTTTAATATGCAAATATATGAAAAGTTCATTGATATGAGTTCGACTTTACATTAAATCTAAATTTTAATATTGTTGGTATTTAGCATAGTATCGAAGAAGAATATCTTTTATCTAAAAAAGCAATTTATAATATATCTTTCTTTCCCAACTACATATATATGTGAATGTATTTTCCTCCTGTACTTCAATCCAAACAACATATCACAGATTGAATACAAAAGCACATACGAGAATTCAGTTGTCTTCTATTGAACCAGATAAAAATCTGCAAAAGTGTAAAACAGTATCACTCTTCTCACTACTTTTATGTGTTGTAAAATATGGTTGTTTTGTATAAAAAAGATGTTAGAATGAGTTTATTGTTGTTACTTTAAAATAAATACATAATTCTAAATCTTCTTAGTTTTAATTTTAAACCAGTAAATATTAATATGTATAGTTCACATGAATAAATGTGTAAGAATGTAAGTTTTACGTGTGTAAATTTTGTTGTGAGACAAAAAGTTTGAGGACTGCTGTGCCAAAGAATTCCCTCCAGTCACTACCCCCACTCTAGCCAGCTATACATACGAGCTCTACTTTGGGCAAAATTAGATAATTGTATATTTTGTTTCTACTTCTCAATCTAGATTGGGTTTGTCTTACTTCTTTCCCATCTTCCAGCATTGTCTAGCATCGTCTGAGACTAGGTAAGTAACTCTGCCTGTTTCCTGGGAAAAAAAGTATTAGGAATCAAACTTCTATAGATATATAAAGGTCTATAGATAAACAAACGTGATAAATGTCTTTGAGCTTTGTCAACAGGCCTTTGTCTATCTCTCAAGTGATTAGGAACTTAGGTGAGAAAAGGGTATGCTGGTGATTGAGCCAAGTTGTTCCCCAACATCTGTCACATTAGTTGTGAATGTTGATAAGTAATTGGGAGAACAAAACATAGATGGAAGGGTTGAGGTTTCCTTCTAGTGTAGCCAACATACATAGTTGGGAATTAGTGGCCCCATTGTGAGCATAGTTCTTGAGGGTCTTTGATCTGTGTATTCTGCTGGTTAGTATATTATACAATATGATAATTTTTAACTCCCAAGGCTTTGGCATGTGACTCTAAATCTAAAATCATATAGAACCTGTTCTTGTCAACCTGGGATGAATTACAAAAATTCTATTTATGGGCTGATGTCTGTTTTATTATGGGTTGTGTAGACCTGAAGCAAGTGCATGGACCTCAAAAAATACATGGGTTTCAATAAAGTACAGGGCCTTAGCAACAGTGATCCTCAGGATGCCAATTGTTGCAGCTTGACCTCAGCAAGAAAGGTGCTGGCCTTGCTAGCCAAGTCCACCTTATAGAGAGACACACATTTCTGAAGGGACCTCAGGGTCCAGACTGCTGCAGCTTAACTTTGAACTTCACAGGTTCAGCTTTTCCTGGTTTTGGCAATGATTCTATTATATAAAAAATAATGTCTCTGCATATACAGTCTTTTAGACATGAGAAAAACAAAACAAATAGATACTTCTTTTCCTGTGTTCTTTAGCTACCTTCCATCCTGGACTTTAAACTGTGTAGTACTGATTTTGATGCATGCTTATAAAGCTTCTAGCTCTAAATTGTCTATGCCGAGCATAGGTGGGCAGTACTACATCTGCTACCCAAATTATGTTTCTTTTTCTAAATGTCGTTTTAAGTGCCTTGAGGTCAAGAGAAAAAAATCTAGGGAAATTAATGTATCTTATCCTCCAGCTCAAGAGGCAACATCTTACTATACAATCTCAAGTTGACTGTGAAATTTAATTACTTTTGCCTTCTCTGTGGCTTGGTGTTTTTGTGATGCACATTGGCCCCATGGATGCAAGAGCAGTATATTTAATGAATCAACATTTTAAAAGAATATATTTCTTAATATAAAGGCTGTATGTCCTTTCTTTGGTAAATATGCAGAAACAACTCAGTAAATTTTATTTAAAATTCAAAGTGAAAAGGCAATTTTGAAGGCCTCTAACAACTTGAGGTTCTCTGTATCTAGGACACAGTTTTGAGGGAGGTGTCTATGTCCATGATTGAGGAAAAGAGGTGGAGTAGTATCAGTTGAGGGATGTCAGTCTCAAAATAACAGAAGGTGATGAAGGCAGTGAACAGTAGCTGTGAGAAGCCTGGAGCAACATTTCTGATGAGAATGACTAAGTATGAATTTGTGAAATAAGATGTTGTTTTCTTGGGAATATCAGAAATATCTTAATAGGAAAACCTAGCAAACCAAATACCCTGCAATAAATTATTCATTGAATACTTTACATGTGCCACATGTGCCCTAAGCTCTGAGCTGTACAGAAATGAAGTGGACAGACAAAGGCCCTATCCTTAAGGAATTTATATTCTCATTTGTAAATTCCATAGTTAAATAGGATGGAGTTTTGAAAAGTCATAATTGGGACATTTATTGGAAATATAAATGATCAAACTTGGAGAGGGTGTGGAGAAAAGGGAAACCTCTTGCACTGTTGGTGGGAATGTAAATTGATACAGCCACTATGGAGAACAGTATGGATGTTCTTTTAAAAACTAAAAATAGAACTACCATATGACCCAGCAATCCCACTACTGGGCATATACACTGAGAAAACCATAATTCACAAAGAGTCATGTACCACAATGTTCATTCAGGACAGGAACAAAGACACAGACGTAGAGAATGGACTTGAGGACATGGGGAGGGGAAAGGGTAAGCTGGGACGAAGTGAGAGAGTAGCATTGACATAGGTACACTACTAAATGTAAAGTAGATAGCTAGTGGTAAGCAGCTGCATGGCACAAGGAGATCAGCTCGGTGCTTTGTGACCACCTAGAGGGGCGGGATAGGGAGGGTGGGAGGGAGATGCAAGAGGGAAACGATGTGGAGATATATGTATACATATAGCTGATTCACTTTGTTATACAGCAGAAACTAACACAACATTGTAAAGCAATTATACTCTAATAAAAACGTTAAAGTAAATAAATGCATAAATAAATACATAATTTTTTTTTTAAAGTTTGGTGACCAAAGGAAAATGGAAACAAACGGTAAAAGAGAGATTAGAGTATGTGGTCAAAGTCAGCCTCCTGGTGAGCACTTATTAGAGCATTTGAAGGGCCCGTCACTGTGGGAAACTGATCTTCAGGTTGCTACTTCTCTAGGGCACCATCTCTTAAGCTCGTAATATTCTAAAATCATATTCCTATATAAAAAGAAAGAAAAAGAGTGGCAGACTGCCATTCTGCATTCAGAAAAATATAGAATTGGAGTTACCATTATCCCTATAGACTATGTTATGGCAGGCTTAAATCTTGTGGAGTTTAATTTCCAATCAAAGGAATATCTATGGAGCATGTACTCTATGAAAAACACTGTGCATGTCTCTAAGAACACAACATTGATAAGATGTTTTATCTGTCCTCAAAGAGCTCAGAGGATGATGGGAAGGGAAAAGGGGAGATACAATTTCTAACAATATGTTAAATATTATGATAGAGGTCTAGAGAAGATGCTAGAGTAGAGTCTTAATTGTATGCATCGTATTTTCCAAATTACTATGATTAAAGGCAGAGGTAGTAGTATGAATATTTCATATCAGGTAAGGGATAAGCATTGACCAATCAGAATGGATTTGTCAACAACCACTAAGGACATCCTGGGACAAATCTGACACATGTCAACCCTGATTTTGAGCAGTGTGCTACCATATTTATTGTTTGCCAGAAATAATGAGGCCTTGAGCCCAATACCAGTGAGCTATATATTCTATTCTATTCTATTCTATTCTTTATTACTGTAACTAAAGGAAATGCTAAGCCAAAGAAGGTGATAGACAAATATCCATCAACTCTGAAAGATGGGTATAAATTGGTGATGCTGACTCTACCAAATAGCAGTGTCTTCTGTGTTGTGTGATGCTGAGGATTCCATTGTGTTTAAACTCCTGTAACTCATCAAACAGGTGAAAAAAAGCATAGCTTATTGCCGAAACATTATGCCTCACCATTTTCACCTCTTCGGTTATTAGTTGTCCAGAGATAATATTATTAATCATAATAATTATCACATTTGAATTATACTTTTTTCAGTGCATAACTTTAATAAATATGACTTTGTTGTGTGTACCATTTGATTTTAAAACATTATTCAGGGATTTCCAAGGAAATACAATAGGAAACAATTCCAGCCACAAGCAAATCATCTGAAACACAAGCACTTTAAATATCGAATCACTAATACTTTATCAAGTTCCCCTGCATCTTCTCTACCCTGGAAACTTGGCTGGTTTGTTTACTTGTGGACTTTGCTTCATAACATTCAACTAATAGAGCTTGGATTCATAACCTGACTCCACCGTTATCAATTTAGTAACTATTTAGTTACATACTTCTGTTGCTTGACTAATATGTGCTTCATATTAGAAACTGGGGATAGTGGCATCAAAATTAGAAATGTCTTGCTATTAAAAAAGACAAGGCTCTCAGTGTATGCGTGGTTTGTAGTGTCAAATAAATAGTAGCTAAAAATTGTAACTAAGGCTTTTTGGGGTTTTTTTGGTTTTTTTGTTTGTTTGTTTTTTTGCGTTACGCGGGCCTCTCACTGTTGTGGTCTCTCCCGTTGCGGAGCACAGGCTCCAGACGCGCAGGCTCCACGGCATGTGGGATCTTCCCGGACCGGGGCACGAACCCGCGTCCCCTGCATCGGCAGGCGGGCCCTCAACCACTGCGCCACCAGGGAAGCTCCTAAGGCTTTTTTAAAGAGCTTTTTTCAGGGATTTAAAGAATGGGGCTCACCAAAATTGTTTGCATTTGTTAACATTCAGTATTTCTTAGATTTAATTTATTTCTGCAACATATACAATTGTTATAACGAGGAAAAATTACTCAGAGCTTACCACTTGAAGGCTTGTTGTGAACACAAAAAAATAATTCATTTACCTTAGGAGAGTTCGTGAAGATTAATGAGTTGTTTCTTTGGGTTCAAGTTTTCCACATGCACGGAGTTCACTATGGTGATGTAATTAATTTCACAACACCAGGGTTTTGTCATCCAACATTTCTGTGCCATGCAGCTATGATAAGTATTCTTTAATTAAACCTCAAAATTTGCCACTGTTGTTACATAGTACAGCTGGAGCACAGATATACCGCTGTGGACCACAAAGGTTTTAATATGCAGCTGGGGAAGCTTAGTAATAGAATACTTACATGAAAGCTTTCTGAGTTGGTGTCCAGAGTTCTTAAAACTTTTAATAAGTACTTATATCTAAAGAAATGAAAATAACAGGTGGTGTTTAATGAGCTTGTGTTTGTGGTTATAACAGGAAGGACAACAGAGTATGCTCCTGGGCTAAGGAGGGAAGAAGAACCTTTCGTGGTTCTCCTGGGCTCCCAGCTTTAGAACTGGCAGGCGCCTAGAGAATTACTTTTCTGTGAGTACAGCTGAAAATAATCTTTCTCTTAGGACTTGGGGTACAAAAAGAAAAACAGACCAAATAAGGTTGGTTTAGTTTGATGCTCATTATTCCAGCTCTATAAAATTAGGAAGTGTTTAGTCTCTGTCTGGCTTGAACTATTTTAGTGGGTGATTCAATCATGGCTCAGAAACAAAACAAATATGTATATTTATTCAACGGTTCAAAGTAATAAGTGTGGTTTGTTTTGTCCTTTGATTCAAGATTTGGTTCAAATTTGTATTAGTGACTTGATAAAAATTAGGGTGAAGAAGTACAATCTAGTGCAATGGGTAATAGCTCAGGTTCCTGTCCCCATCACTTATCACCTATGTAATCTTAGATAAGATACTAACTATCTCTTAACTTTGGTTTCTTTATCTTTATAATGGGATTAACGGTCATATTTATTTCACAGAGTTGCTATGAATATTGAAAGAAATAGCGAAAAGTGCTTATAAGCTGGGCACATAGCAAGCATTCTATAAATGGTAGTGATAATCATGTAAAACTTTACTAATGGTAAGAGTGGTGAGTGGGGCTAGAACTAAGATGAACTACAGAAAACTTTCTGTAGCAATGTGTTATAATGAGAACATGGTCAGATCTGTTAAAAGGTTGTATTTCTATCCAAGATACTCTGGAGAAAGACAGAATGAAAGCCAGCCTTTTCTGTTCTCACACTTCTGTTTCCTTGCCTCAGAGCACTGTTGCTACACAGAGTTAGGATCCTTGAGGGGAATTACACTGGAAAAAAGTGAGAAATACGCAGCTGGTTGGTTGTCAGGTTGGAGGGGTACAATGTGAGTAATGGCAAAAATGCCAGAGGATAAATTTCAGTTGCTTCTGAGAGCCCAGGGAAAAGATTAGATTTCTGCTGGCCCCTGAAGTATTAGGGGATCTATGGTACCCTCTCTGACTGGTATAGTGTCTTGTATCTAAGACAAAAATACTTATATCCAAACTAAAGAAAGTATTTTGAATAAGGAGACTTTCCAAGTGAATCTTCTCTTGTAAAAAGGAGGTGAAATAACTTTTTGTGTAAACTGTCCTTAGATATTCTTGAGAGACTATCATTCATGCAGCCCTACTGGCTTTTATATGGAAATTATTGTCTTGGTGCAAATCTGGCTCGAAATAAAGACCTAGGTAATAGGGCACATGTCTACTCCATAGTTAGGAGAGGGCATAGTGATACAGACAGTGGAATGGAGGTTATTTTTTTTGTCCAAGTCCCATGGTTCACTGATAAAAGAGCATAGCAGAGTAATCTATTGAGATATTAAATCACACTGTGTTCCATATGGCTGTAGGAGATGAGAACACACGAGAGATGCACCTCATAACATATACTGGGCTTCTGTCTTCCCTACCCAATATCCTAACACCAGGCTATAATTTTTGAAAATTTAAATTTATTGAGAAAAATAATGACTTGAGAATATCTGCAAAAACTCAAAATAAAAAAAATTCAAAATGTAAATTCTGGACCCAAACAAAAACACAGTAAAAACAGTTAAGATCTCAGCGGTTGGATTTATCTGCGGGTTAAATATAGCTGAAACATGAATTAGAGTACTACAAGAAAGATATACAGGTAAAATGAAGAAAGGAGAGACAAAAGAATGAGGCTGGGAGTAAGGTTAAGATACATAAAAGGCAGAATGAAACAGCATAACATACATAGAATTGGGGTCCTAGATCAAGACTTGCAAATAATAAAAGTTCAAAAATTATATGTTGGATTAATGAATGAATGAAAGAAGTAGGAAAGATATACTATGAATTGCTATTCAACAAATATTTGTTAGATATTTATTTTACTTTGCTAATGAGTGATTCAAGGATGTATGAGGCAGTTCTTTGGTCACCAAAAAAACTTAAAATTCAAAATAAAACAAAATATTATCATACTTAGAATGTTTCAGAATGATCACAGGTACTATAGGAAGCTAACTGAGGGTTTGAGATAGGTTCATAAAGGCTCTGCCTTTATGTTTGCTCTAAGAACAGTTTATCTGATCATTACACTTTTTATGTATTCTATTTTGTGCCAGTGTCCTATTAGTAATATTTTTATGGAGAAAGAAAATATTGATAACTCCATAGAGTAGGTATGAGATATATTACCTCAATAGAAAAGAGTATCAATGTTATTCAGGAGTACTTTTAAAGTAAATCATATTGTTATTTAAATGAAATTAATAAGAACTATTGAATTTATTATAGAAATGTTTATTCCCCCAATAAAAACAACCTCTAAAAAGTTAGCATTATTTGCAACTGAATGCCTGAATGGTATTCATGACTGATAGTTTTAATCCAGAATTTATTTTCTCATGAAGCATATGATTTTTTCCCCCACTTCCAGATCAGTAGGGCAATATGTCACTTCCAAACAGTACTGAATTTGAAATTTGGACTACTATCATGTTGCAGTAAAACTCCCATCGACTAATCGCTGCCTTTTCCCCATTCCTATTCCTTTTCCAAAGTATATATAGAAAAACATATGCTCAGCTGGTTTCCTCAAATCCAATCCCTCAGGCAGAAAGACAAGTTGGTCTGAATTATTTTTTTTCTCCTTTTGCCTCATTCTCTTATGACCTGACTCTTCATGCCTGAAAATAGATCAGAGAGTGTATTAAATTAACTTGTGCTATTTTATTTCTGACTGCTTCAGGAAATAAATTATCAAAGCTGAAGTAAACTTATCTTCTTCTACTTCTTTCCTTAATATCCTTAAGGAAACCTTCTTGGACTATGACTTCAGATGGAGGGGCTTTAAACTCCAGAATTGACTTTAAACTTTATTTTGAGATGAGCATCAATCACTAATTAACAGTACTTGGCTCATTTGTTTGGTAACACTTCCAATTAACTACCATTATTGAAGACTCAACATGTACCAGGCACTTACTGCTACTTTTTTGATATACTTATTGACATTCATGTCTTTTAATTTGCATTACAATGCCTTATAAAACATTTTGGGGTCCTTAAAATATTTTACCACCAGAAGAGATGGAGAATCAGAGTATCATAGCTTCTAGGTGGTAGGCCAAATAATTAAGAAATATAGTGTTAAAAGGGAGCTTAGCTTTCAGTGAAATTCTCTCATTTTTACTGAGGAGAATAGTGAAATAAATAGCTCATAAAGTGAAATAAAATATAAAAAAACTTAAATTGTACTATGATCAGTCGTGGATACAAAATTCTGTACGGTGTTAGTCCCTGCATCCATTGGGTTCTCTCTGTTTCTGGTACATATTTTTTATTGTTTATTACATGCACTTATTCTTTCAACGAACATTTATGAGGGCTTCTTCTGTGCCAGATACTGTTCTAGGCTTTGGGGACAAAATGGTGAGGAAAAATAAAAGTATTTTTTATCATCTGGAGTTTATACTCTGGTAGGGGAGACAGACAGTAACAAAACACATTCATTAATTGTATAGAAGAAGAGGCACAGTAACCATGAAATAATGCAGCATAAACTTTAGGACCCCTCACTTATGTTGACCCATTCCAAGACGTGGGAGGGGCACTACCAATATATGTCACATGGTCATATCATTTTGTAAAATTTGTGAATTAAGCCAGGTTTGTGACAATTAGTTAAGACTATTACATCTTTCTGCTTCAACTTTTCTACTTGTCACACTTAGACAGGTGGTAGCATTCTTTACTTCCAACTAATGTGAAGTTGAGTAAAGGCTACATCACATTACAAATAAAAACTTCTATTCATCAAAAAACTGCTTTAGAGATTAAAATACAAGTAAATACAAGTACATTTAAAGATACAGTGCAAATTCACATACAAGAAAAATACAAGTACTTTTAAAAACAAGCAAAAATTATGTAAAGCTTTATGGATACATAGATGTAAAAAGATAGGCTGAAAGATGATAGAGAAATATATATATAATAATATATATATAGAATAAATATATAGAATAAAAGAGAGTCTAATAGAAAAGTCATTAAGAGACTTGAACAAGAATTTTACAAGAGAATCTCACCAAATTATCAATAAAATTATGAAATTATGATCAGTTTCTCCAGTAATCAGTAAAATGTAAATTAAAATGAAAATTAAGTACCCTTACATACACAGCACAATTGCTAATACTTAAAAAAATGCAAAGTTTCAGAAAGGATATGACACATTAAGAAATGTCTTAAACGGTTGTTGAGCGTGAAAATTGGTGTAACCACTTTAGAAAACATTAAAACTCAGTATATATGCATAGCCCTTGACACAGCAGTTTCACTCACATGAATATTCCCAGCAGAAGTCTGTGCACTTCTGTACCAAAAGACAAGTATTAATACATAAAAATTCATAGCAATTATTCTCAGAACAAAAAATTGGAAGCTGTGACAAAGTGAGAGAGTGGTATGGACATATATACACTACCAAACGTAAAATAGATAGCTAGTGGGAAGCAGCCGCATAGCACAGGGAGATCAGCTCGGTGCTTTGTGACCACGTAGAGGGGTGGGATAGGGAGGGTGGGAGGGAGGGAGACGCAAGAGGGAAGAGATATGGGAACATATGTATGCATATAGCTGATTCACTTTGTTATAAAGCAGAAACTAACACAGCATTGTAAAGCAATTATACTCCAATAAAGATGTTAAATAAATAAATAAATAAATAAATAAATCCAAAATTTAAAAAGACTTAAAATTTTCAATAGAAGTGTTCATAGCACATTCACTAGCATGGGTACACCTAATTAACATAATGTTTAGCAGAAGCAGCTGTTATACACAAAGAAATGGTTTATATAAAGATCAAAAACAGGCAAAAAACAAAACACTCTTGTTAAAATCAGGATAGTGCTTCTTATTGTAAAGATATGATGACGTTGTGATGCTTTCAATACTGGTTACTTTGAATAATTTTCATTTTTTGCCAATCTGATAGATAATATTATATATTTGTTTTATTTGGCATTTTCAGAATTACTATCAAGTGAGAACACTTTTTCATACGGTTACTGGCCATTTGCATTCTAGTGAAGGTTTTGTAGTCGCACCATCTGCCCAATTTTTATTTGTTTTGTTTTTTGTTTAGTTTTGTTTTTTTTTTTTTGCGGTACGCGGGCCTCTCACTGTTGTGGCCTCTCCCCTTGCGGAGCACAGGCTCTGGACGCGCAGACTCAGCGGCCATGGCTCACGGGCCTAGCCGTGCCACGGCATGTGGGATCCTCCCGGACCGGGGCACGAACCCGTGTCCCCTGCATCAGCAGGCGAACTCTCAACCACTGCGCCACCAGGGAAGCCCTGCCCAATTTTTAAAAATGGGATTTTTTCTGTTATTTTTTTTAAATCAGAATTCTTGTAGGTAATTATTATTAACTCTTCAGCAAATAGTTTTAAATCCTTTTTTTCCAGTTGTATTAGTTGCATTTCTTTAAAATGTTATCATGTTATATTTCTTATCAATTATTTATATTTAGTATATGTTTGCCATAAAAGCTTTTAAAACATACAATTTAATTAATCAAATTAGAAATGATTCCAAAGTTTCCATCATGAGCAGAATACTCTCCCAATTACAGGATGATAACAGTAAGTTTCTAAATTTTATTTAATATGCAAAAGTTTTTTACATCTCTAATGTACCTGAATTACATGTGTCTGTGCATGTATATCATAATCATTCAGTTGGATACACACATATGCATGTACTTTGACTAAAACATCTTAAGCATCACTCATGGTGTACTGGAATAAGAGTTATTCCTGGTGTCACATGATTTTGGTTCTAATCTCATCTTCTTCACTACTTTGTTGTTAAACTTCAAGCAAGTCACTTTATAACTCTGGTCTGTTACTTCAGCTGTGAAATGAGTTGCTTTGACAAGATTGTATCTAAGGAATCTAAGAATTTATTAGATAGGAAGTGAATCCTTTTGAACAGTTTTGCCTCAGTTCTGACAGTTTATGCATGTGGTGTGTGGTCCTGATCTCTGCAAGAACCTCAAAATCTGTAACTTTCTGCTGGTTAAAATTCATTCTCACTTCTGAAATTAGAAGGAAGAGTAATGTGCACATTATCTATACTAGTCACATTTATAATTAATTTCTTAGATCTTAAATTCCTTTGTCTAGGTGGAATTTCTGACCTCATACACACAACCATTGCTGGTTTGGCCAAGGGTGCCACCAGACCCAAATACATTCACTCTTCAAGATGCCTAGGTTAATACTTGTAGCTTGAATATAGAAGATTCAGAATATAGAGAAATCAGTTTTATTCCTCTGGTAGTTACAACAAGAGAACTGTATCCTTCTTGGATTATGTTTCTTAGGAGTCATATGCAAACTGTCATAGGAAACAAAAGAAAAGCATTTTGAGTAAGAGAGTGATAAGACAGGTAGAATAAGAGAAATGGAGGTGAGGGGACAAGAATTCCTGTGAGACAAGAGAATAGCTTCCTTTTTTCAGAGCTTTCAGGTTTAAATGAAACATGTCTACTTAATTCACTTTCTTTGGGTTCCATGAAAACATTCTGTAAACCTACTTTCTATAAATTTCTCTTTGTGAGTGCTATGGACTTAATTGTGTCCTCCCCAAATTCTGTGTTGAAGCCCTACCTGCCTCCATTGTGATGGTGTTTGGATATGGGACCCCTCAGAGAGAATTCAGTTTAGATGAGGTGATGAGGGTAGGACCCTCATGATAGGATTAAATTCAGAAAATATACTGGCTTATCAAAACCATGAGAGTAGAATATATACAAGTGGTCTTCTTAACCCTTAAAACACCATCTATAAGTTAAGTAAAAATGAGAATAAGGTGGTTCCCATTAGTGAATTAAGAAGACAAATTGAACAGATACTCTAAAATTAAGTGGAAAAAACAGGTTGGATTTTAGAAAGAAAACTTAGGCCAGAAGAACAAAAAAACCCAGAAAATCATAAAGATAATTGTAACTCAAAAATATTGGCTTTGATTGCTTAAAGATCCTATTCTAGTTTATTGATATTAGTTGTAATATGTTGCATATACATTTTAGTTTTCTGCCTTCTTTTGTTCCTTTGGGAATGGCTGTTTTCACAATTTCTCTTTTCTCATTTTGCTTTTTCTTAGGCAAATCTTTTAGTCTCTTCAAACACCTTCCTTTCTTAGTTGCAATTAACAGAATTATAGGATTTCAAGCTCAAACTTTTATTTTTGTCTTAGGATTCAAGGAATTGGGCCTTATATCAAATAGGTCCTCAGCTCAAATTTGTGAACCAAAGTACAGACAGCCAATGCAGGGATCAGTGCCCACAAAATGAGATTCCAAATAGATGTTCTTAGGAGCAAAGGTGCTGGCAACAAACAGTCCCATCCATAAAGTTAAAAAAATCGTTTGATGGCATCTAAGATTTACTGAATAATTTCCAGTCTCATTTGAATTTTAAAATATCCAAAAAATATCGTTGCAATATGTTGAGTAACTGCAATATGCTTAGTAGTGTATGTGAAGGTTTTATATAGATTATATTATTTTAATAGTTTAAAATACTGTAAATTGTTTACTGCATTTCTATTTTACAGGTGAGAAAAGTAAAGTAAAGATATAAATAGCAACTCTTTTGTTCAAGTTCACATACCAAGTAGGTATCAGAATTCAAACCCACAGCTGTTAGATTTCACAGCTATCGACTTTTCACTGGGTCACGTTGCCATAAAACTTTCCAAAACACTTAGAACAATTTTTGGTTTTGATTTTTGAAACATCTATATTAAGAACTTGATTTTAGTTGCTGGCAAGATCTTGATATTAAGATGCAAATAAAGTCAAGGTGATTTATGGTGTTTTGTTTTCTCCCACACCTGGATGATAATTATCCAATATTTTAGAGGAAGTTTCAAACACACAGTACATTGTACCACTGGAAACAGACTCACACTTGTAATTTCTTCTAATTATCACTGAAATTATAGCCTTTGAAGGCACAGACTCTATTAGACCTCTTCTCCCTGAATGTTCTGACAAATAACCCTTTCTACATTCACCACCACACAGCCATATGGAACTGCTCAGTCTTTTACTGAGACTCTTGATTGAGAAGCCTCATGGGACTGTGAACAGCCAAAGAAAGAGAAAAATATTAGTAGTAATAATACTAAGATTGGACTAGAAAAGGCTGATTCAGCAGGTATAGGAACCATAATTTCACATCCTACTATGCCAGCAGCAAGGGGACTAATGTCAGACACTATGAACTTCAGGTACATTTTTTATTTCACCTCAGTTGAAGTCAAGTCTTCTAAAGAATTTTCTATATAAAACAATGTGTTTGCTGCCAAGATACACTAAAATATATATGACAAAAATGTAATAATAGACTCTCGATGTAATAAAAATTCCCAAAGCTATGAAATCCCTGCTTCTTCTCCCATTAATAAGAGGGCTCATTTTCAATCAGTGTATTACGATATCCTTGTTCATTGTGATGCTTTATGGTGCACTATGTAGGTGATTGTGCTTTTCAATGAGACTGATTTTCTGAACTTTGGAGTATAGAAAAATGTGAAGTTCATGTCGTGTAACGCAGTATTTACATTTTTAATACTATTGAAATGCTTTTTTTCAAAATATAATGATAGCACTAATGACTATCAAACTAATGCTTTAAGGGTTTATGCTGAGGTGAATTTAATCTTTACATTCATTTTTTTTCCATTTTAAGGAGATGTCTAAAAATTATCAGTCAGCCAAAGGTGTTCCTTGAATACACCCTGTATACAGAGATCTACAACAACCGTTATGAGGGGGTGGTATTTTTTAAATGACTGTCATAACTTCTGCATATAAAACAATGACAGTATGAACAAATGTCATAAATATGAATAATTATTGATATTATTACCAATTATTATTATTATTGGTACACAGAACTCTACATGGAGTAAACAGACTTCCAGTTTCCTTTAACATTGATTCCTGTTCATTCCCTTCCTCTCCTCCTCGACTTATGAATATCTTTCATCATCTAGGTAAATTCTTAATTCCATGTCAGTGATCCATCTATCATCATACTCTTAATGATGTCTCTAGTCCCATGATCCTTTTATTTTTACAAAGCCTTGTTTTCCTACCCCTTTCTTTTCAAGCAGTTACTTCAGATAATAGCCACTTTTCTTAAGGTTCTTCACTAATGACAATTTTAAAAGGTAACTATACCCAACTACCTAGTGGATAATCATTAATTAAATAGATTATTTTATCATAGTTTATAACACAGGCTAACTCCTAGGATTTAAATTATATTAAAATCAAATATGATTTCTACCTTTATAAAAATTTCATGCTAGATGATATCAGAACAAAACTTATCACAAATAGAACTTAACTTATTAGTATATTGTGAGAAGACAAGCTAATGATTCACTAAACTCTTTTTCGTCTTTGCCTTGCACAAATAACACATCCATCTGCATTTCTCAGCTCCTTTGTTTTTACATATGATCCCTGCGGTTGGGAAGTCAGATCACTGAGTTCTGGCCAAAGGAGTGTGAGTGGAAGTAACGGGTGTCACATTTAGCATAGTCCATTGTCACTTCTCATTTGCTATTCCACTGGAAACCATTAAACCTGTGAAATGGTAGAGACTTGAAAGGAGGATAACCAACGATCCTGAGTCATTGCACAGAAAAGAACAACCTGCTGACCAGAAACATCCCCTTGCTCTTTATGTGAGTGGAAAATATACTTCTACTGATCTAAGAGATTACAGAGTTGTGTGTGTTTTACTGCTCTGATAATCTAAGTAATAAAGAAATAAGTGAGAAAGAGCTATAAAAATAACTCCTAAAGTATATGACATTGGCTTTGCAATAGATGATGGCAAAGAAACATATTGGAGGCTGGAGGTGGAAAACTATTATATGCAGTGGTACAGTATTTAATAAACAGTATTTATTAAAACTGTTACCTGCAATGACATAGAGGACAGTACACAGAACTTATAGTTCCAAGAGGTGTAGTTGGTATGATAATACACATTGACTTTTCCTTTCACTTTAAGTCATATTTTACATATTTCCATGTGAACAGAGCAGAACTGGACAATTTTCAAACAGAAAAAAATGGAATAGAGAGAATTAATAAATTATAGGATATAAGCAGTTGGAAGGAGAAAAGACTATATATCACATGGTAACTTAGGATTTTAAGCTGGAGGCAATGATTGCATTGGACTTGGGTTGACACCATTGATACAAGAGTATGTTTTTCGTGTATGAGAAGAGGAGTGAAATCAGTACTTGGTGGCCAAAATAATAATAATAATAATGTTTCCTAGGACATGGGGGAGGCATAAGATGGAAGAGATTTGAAATATCAATCACTGCTTGGAATGTAGAAACACTCATTTTGAAATTAAACGATGACAATCTTTCATTACTATTTTAAAATTTGTTACAACAACCAACATTAACTAATACATTTATCCCTCCCTCCCACACTATTGCCCTAACCTCCCAAAGTATGTGTGTATTTATTTGTATGTGTGTATATCTATCTTCCATCCATCTTTGTATTTAGCTGCCTGATTAACTGTACCTACCAAGATGTATATTAAAACCAGCATTTCCCATACAATGAGTCTTAATCAGATTCTGTAACTCTTTATTTACTTTTTATTAAGGACAGGAATCCCATTCTCTATTTTTATTTGGTCGGTTATTAAGACTAAATCATATTGAAAACCATTCACCACTCCCACTACCTCAAGCTAGCAAGGTAGTTTTGAATGAATTGAATTATTGGGAGTAGGAGTAAGTACCTGTCCCCACACACATTTTCCTCGCTTCTGTTCCCTAACACTCGATAGTGGGAAAGAAGTAGAGAGGAGGCAGATAGTCTTCGTCACTAACTGGCCACAATGAGGTTGCTGTATTTCTTTGACTCATCAAACTCTACTGCCTCACCTCATTGTCTATGGGCTCAATACTGAAAAGCTGTCCAATAGCTGAAGAGGTTTTTTAAGAAAAACCTTCTGAGGCACTGGTGCTTCTTTATGAATTGGCCTCATCCTCATGCTGATTTGCAACCAGCACCAATATTCTGCATTCTTTTTTTTTAAATTAACATCTTTATTGGAGTATGATTGCTTTACAGTGGTGTGTTAGTTTCTGCTTTATAACAAAGTGAATCAGTTATACATATACATATATCCCCATATCTTCTCTCTCGGGTCTCCGTCCCACCCTCCCTATCCCACCCCATGTGTATTCTTCTTTGTCTTATGCTGCAGAAGGTCCTAGTAAGGTTATAAAAATATGAAGAATTTATAATAATAGAAGTATTAGTCAGCAGGTAACCTGTATTGAGAACTTGCTAAGTTCTAAGAACTGTCATAAGTTTTTAACATTGAAATAATATCCCGTTATTACACCATTCCTATGAAATGATTACTATTTTCCCCATTTTACAGATAAGAAAACCAAAGACTGAAAGGGTTCTCATAAAACTGACCTAGGAAAGTAAAGAAACCTCTTTAAGAACACAGTGTCAGAAATAAAATAGAAGACACCATCTAAGGTGCTTCAGATATTAAAAAGAAAATAATGGGGTATTATTTTTTGTTGTTGTTTGTTTGTTTTTTGTTTTGTTTTGTTTTGCGGTACGCGGGCCTCTCCTGTTGTGGCCTCTCCCGTTGCGGAGCACAGGCTCCGGACGCGCAGGCTCAGCGGCCATGGCTCACGGGCCCAGCCGCTCCACGGCATGTGGGATCTTCCCGGACCGGGGCACGAACCCGTGTCCCCTGCATCGGCAGGCGGACTGTCAACCACTGCGCCACCAGGGAAGCCCTCAATAAACATTTTTAATGGAAGAATTTTTAAGACTGAATAAATGAACAAAATGTTGATAGTCTGATGTCGTATTTTGTTTGTGCTGCTGTAACAAAATATCATAGGCTAGGTAGCTTATAAACAACAAATATTTAGTTTTCATAATTCTGTAAGCTAGAAGTCCAAGATCAAGGCACCAGTGGATTCACTATGTGATGAGGGCCCATTTTCTGGTTCATAGACTGCTATCTTCTCATTGTCTCCTTACATGGCAGTAGGAGCGAGGGAGAACTTCCCTATTCCTCTCATAAGAACACTAATGCCATCATGAGGTCTTCACTTTCATAACCTACTTAACTCCCAAATGTCCCATCTCCAAATAGCATCACATTGGGTATTAGTTTTCAACATATGGATTTTGGGGGAGCGCAAACACTTAGACCTTAGCAATTGGTAATCAGGAAAGAAACTAGACTAGACTGAAAAGTCTCAGGTTTACAAAACCTTTCAAAGCGATGCTAAAATTCATGATGCTATTGTTCATAAAAGTAGCATTACAGTTTTAGGAATCTTTCCACTTGCAATGACCCAAGGGTTTTCAGTGCATTTTGCCCTGCATGTTCAGTGACAAATGTGGGATTTAATGATTATGGAACAATAGAATTTACTTTTATCTTTTCTACCACATGTCCTGGCAGGCATAGTACATGCAAATAGGACTCAACATCCTTATCCAGTGTCTTCCTTGGCAAATATAGTTTTACTGTTTACTAAACTTGCTTTATGCTGATTGTAGAGTAACAGCAAACACATTAGATTGCCCTGCCCTAAGAAATGAAAATGACAGATGAAAAGATTTAAATATGAACTACAGTACCAATAAAGGTGAACAAAATGCTTGCAAGAGGTGCCTAAGTAAAGGCATTTCATTTTGATAATGTTCATCTAGAGCTAAGCAAAAGGGCCTCTGTTCATTCTAGAAAATGGAGTTAGTAAGAGGAGTACAATTAAATGCTGCTTCTCAGAAATAGGGGTCAATAATTTCAGTCTCCAAAGGCTAGTTTTCTAGCCTGCCATGACTCTGGGGTTTTCTGGCAGCCTTAGGCAAGGGGATTTTCCTTATTTTGAATTGTATGACACTTTCTTTTTATCATACTGTACATATTTCTAAAATCTTTCTTATATAAAATTCTATTTTTAAAGGGCAAATAGCAATATTCAGGAAGATTATTTATTTGAAGAAGACATTGTTGGGATTTTTCAAAAGATAAAATCTCTGTGTCTGTAAATGCTCATGCTTTGAAAGCATGTGACATTTACACCACAAAAAATGTAAATTAGTTTGTTTTGCCCTTGGAGATTTGGGGATACGGTGTGGATTAGAGGAGGATAAAAGAAAATACTAGTCAATTTGACACCATCATGTCACTCCTACTCAAATCCCTCTAAGGGTTTCCCATCACTTCTAGAGTAAAAGCCAAAGTTTTGAAAATGATGACATCTACTGCTCTCCTCTTGCTAATGCTGCCCCAGCCTCAGTGGCCTCACTGCTAATCCTAGGTTACACCCAGTCACATCCACAGCCAAGGCCACTGATTGCACACACTTGCTGTAGTCCGTGTGTCTGGAGTTCTCTCCCCCTCCCCACCCAAAGTGTTTTCTTAGCTTGCTCACACCCCTCTTTCAGGTCTTTACTCAAACATCACTTTCTCAAGGAGACCTTTACTTATAACCCTATTTTTAACGGCACCCCTCCCCTAACACTCCTATGCTCATTCCTGCTATGTTTTTCTACTTAGTATTTCTCATTATTTAATATGTCATTTATTTATTTATCTTACCTATTGACTGATTGACTGTTTTCTTTCCCACCCCCTCACAACCAGAAATTAAGGTCCATGATGCTAGACTATTTTTTGCTGTCTTATTGACCATTGTATCCGCAAAACATAGGACAGTTCCTGGCACAGAGTGGACATACACTAAATATTTGTTGAACAAATGAAAGTAATGAGTACTACCTACAACATATTAGGTCTTATTAAACTTACTGAGCCTCAGCAAATCATCATTAGAATGATGATTTTTTTTTCTAATAATAAGATAGCATGATGAGAAAGGATGACCTAATATAGCCCCTTGAGGAGATAACAGAGTAAAATGCTCAATGGAGATGCTTGGGGGAAATCTAGTTTCATATTTTGTATAAATAAATTAAACTGAACCTAAAATTATGTATAGTTTTTCTAGAACTTATGGTCCCTGAAAATAAATACATATCAGCAGATTCATGTTACCTCAACCTCTTCAGCTGGCACTCATGTGTTTCTAGATTCCAGGATAGGGAGAGAATTTTTATGTTGTAGAGGTAAAAGAGAATAATAGGTGTTATGGAAGCCTGCTGACTAAACTGCCCTCTCTTTACCTTATACTGATAAGGAAGGTTGAGACACACTTGGAGTAAGAGCTAAAATATTGGCTGTTCAAGACAGAGAAAAAATAATAAACAAACAAATGATGAATAAACATGGTAATTACAGATTTACATGTTCTATGAAGAAGATACAGCCAGGGTAATTGCAGAGTAAAGGAGAGGATATTTAGGTATTCACTAAGATCCCTTTTAGCTAAAGTCTCATCCTCTCCACATGGAAAAGAAAAGAGGTCTGTTTGACTTTAACACAAGATGAAGGGGTTGAGTGACAAGAGAGAAGTCAGGTTAGCGAATCAGAATTTATTGCCACTCATAGCTTTATTATAAGTCATTGTAAAGTTTCATGCAGCAGAATGTTTTCTTCAATTTTATAGGAATCACTTGGGCTTCTGAGAATACACTTGAAGATAGGTCAATACAGAAATACCACTTAGGGCCTATTAGGGTAGTCTGGGTCAGAACCAACAGAGACTTGGATCAGGATGCTAGGAGGGAAGGTGGTAAGGAGTGGTTAGATTATTGACATATTTTGAAGAAAAAGCCCAACAGAACTTAGTTATAAATTGGATATTCAAGATGAAAGTAAAAGGAGGCATGAAGGATGACTAAAGTTTTTGGCCCGAACAACTAGAAGTTAAGTAGTTATTAACTAAGATAAAGAAGATGGAGTAGGAGAGGTTTCTGAACAGAAGATCAGGAACTCAGTTTTGGACACATGAAGTTTAAAATGATGATAAGATATCCAAGTGGATAGACTGATTAAGAAGATACAACAGTCTGGAGTTTACAAGAAAGGTTAGGTAGTAGAGACCATATAGATATTCTTGATTACTTGAGACTGGATGAGATACCATCAGAGTGGTGACAAATGGAAAAATACACCCTTAACACCAAGAATAATATAGACCCATATAGCACATGTTTTCAGTAGTCTCTCTGTGTGTGCACACACCTATGTTCAGATTCCTAATTGTCAGAAGATGCAGTTTGGGACATTCGAAATATTGTAGAGGACAAAGTCATAGATCCAATTCTAGCTGCATATACTGCTAGTTGCGTGGCTTAGGAAGAGTTAATTAAACTCTGAGTGTCAGGTTTTTATGACAATAATAGGCCAATGATAATATCTTCCTTCCATTTTGCTTGTGAAGAACACATATGTGCAAGGTTGCACAGCTTGGAGCAAAGTAAAATAACAGATCTAGATAGAAAATACCAATTTAATGGAGGTCCTAGATTTTGCAGGTGGGAGTTGGATTGGTTGAGGGGGACAAGTCTCTGTCTCACAGAGGTTGCCAGAAGTTAAAATGTTTTACGTAATTTTTACAATATTACTTAAAAGATTAAAATGTTATTTGTAAATAAACACTATCTTTCTGAAAAGCTATTCCCCACATGTATTGGGAGGCTTAAAAATGCGTAGATTTAACCTAAGAAGTGGACTATATCATAAGAAAATAAAAAGATAAGTTTAAGGTTTTACAGTTGTTTGAAAACAACTCAAATGTCCAATAGTAAAAAATCTGTACTAAATGATGATGATTTACCCATAGAGTACACTAGCATGAAACCATTAACATATTTTAAAAAAATATTTAGTAAAGTAGGAAGAGCTGGTATAAGGAGCAGGACAGGAATAAAGACGCAGATGTAGAGAATGGACTTGAGGACATGGAGAGGAGGAAGGGTAAGCTGGGACGAAGTGAGAGAGTGGCATGGACATATATACACCACCAAATGTAAAATAGATAGCTAGTGGGAAGCAGCCGCATAGCACAGGGAGATCAGTTTGGTGCTTTGTGACCACCTAGAAGGGTGGGATAGGGAAGGTGGGAGGGAGACATGAGGGAGGGGGTATGGGGATATATGTATACATATAGCTGATTCCCTTTGTTATACAGCAGAAACTAATACAACATTGTAAAGCAATTATACTCTATCAATAAAGATGTTAAAAAAGTAAAAGATAAATTATTATTTTTTATTATTTGTTTTATATTAATTGTTTAAATTATAAGGAAAAAAGCTAGAGGCAAGCAACCATGTGTTGATTACCATGTGTATTTCAGGAGTGACATTTGGAATAATTTGCTCTACCTTTCTAAGTTTTCTAAATTCTTTGCAATAGGTGTTATTTTTTTGTCATAAGAAACAAGTAGTTTATAGAAAAAATATATTCTTGGGCCTTTTAATATTTAGCTGTTCGTACAACCAAGATGTCACTTCAGTCTCATGTGCTTTTATTGCTTCGAACTTACTTTACACTGAGGAAAAGCAATCTCTTTATTGATTAACTAAACCATTAATTGAATAAGAGAGTCTCTTCTTTGCAATGTTCTGAAAAAATGCTATAAAAATTATAATGAGACACTAACTCCCATAAAATATTTGTTTCTCTGAAGTCATTTAAACTTACTGTTTTTCCTTGAAAAGGTTTATGAATAGTTAAGCCCAGTCTAACTTGCTTAGAAAGCTCTGGTTTAAGCTAGCACCATTAAAATTACAACACTGTCACAAAAGACCAATTAACATCATTTAAATTTGGTAAGGAATGGACCCTAGACTATGCAGAAGTCAAAAGACCTAACCACTAAAATAATGATCTGACATGATGAGCGTTGTAAGAGTGCTGACATAAGGAAAATCCTGTGTGCTCATTAGACGTTTTAAAAGAAACTACCTTTAAGAAGTATATTGCAGAGTTTCAGGGTATCTTGATTACTGTTTTATTTTTGTATTTTTTCATCTTTAGTAATTTACAGATAAGAATGTAATAATTTAGTCATTTACTAATAGGAGAAATTGATTTCCAATTGCATTTCTGTTTTTATTAGCTATGAGTTTTTGAACAAATCGTGTTCTCCTACTTTCAGAGTTCTCATTTGTTAAATGGATAAATAATAGTCCCTAGCTCTATTTCATACATTTTTAATGTGCATGAAATGTGCTAATTTTTGTATAGTTCTTAGCATTGTACCTAGAATAAAGTGATTTATTATTATTGTTAGTATTATCATCACTGTTATTATTTCCTATAGTTTTCCTGTATTGGTAAATCAAATAAATGTATTACCTGAGACTCCTGAAAATAGACCAGGAATCAAGTGTAGTAGTTTTCAGGCTCAGAGAAACCAAAGAGACCAACGGTTTTCTCCTCTTAAAAAAGGCAACTTTAATGTTGAAATATATGTCAAATATGTATCCATACCTAAAGTTTCAATTAAGAGTAACTGAAGTAATACAGGCATAAGATCTTTCTAAATTATAAAGCTCTGTGTAAATATGAGAGATGATTACTAATGTTACCAGGCTATTGTACAAGCATTGCAATTAGTATCCAAGTTAGCGAACTTTCTCTGCAACATAATAAAGGGCTTTAAATGTTAGTTTCTTCCCCCCAAAGCATATATTGTATTTCCTAGGCATAATTTACAAACTTGCAAAAGCAACTTGAATTTGTATTAGCAATCATTTTAAGAGAAAGATCCATCTTAAGAGAGAGTCCTTTTTTAATATAGTAATCTCATAATGTATTGCTGACTTAAAATGGTATATCATCTAATTATGAGTTAATATTTTATTAAATTTTGTAATATTACAATATTATTAAATTTTGTATTGCTTACAACTTCTGTTTTTTGTGTTTTTTGTGTTTTTATGAGTTAATATTTTATTAAATTTTGTAATATTACAATATTATTAAATTTTGTATTGCTTACAACTTCTGTTTTTTGTGTTTTTTTTTTTCTTTTTGCGGTACGCGGGCCTGTCACTGTCGTGGCCTCTCCCGTTGCGGAGCACAGGCTCCGGATGCGCAGGCTCAGCGGCCATGGCTCACGGGTCCAGCCACTCCGCGGCATGTGGGATCTTCCCGGACTGGGGAACGAACCCGCGTCCCCTGCATCAGCAGACGGACTCTCAACCACTGTGCCACCAGGGAAGCCCCACAACTTCTGTTTTTTTCTAGATATACCTTTTCATGAGCAAACATCTGCACATAGTTAGAAATCAGCTTTAACTTAGAATTCATGGTGGTGGAATATATTGGAGGAAAAAATGTGAGAGTCTACTTGCCAACTCAAAGCAATATGAACTTTGGTGCAGTGAATATAAATTAACTCTCCAGGGAAGGTTTTGTGAGAGTAGTGCTTATATGACTCATACTATCTCTTGATCCATGAAATGCATTGCACACCATCAATTTGCTACTTGAATTGTCCTAAGGGGAGAAGCTTGTCATTCACTCACTGAAGTAAATTAAGGGCATGCTAAATCATTTTATTGGCTGCATTATCAATATTTCATTATTTATGCAAATAAGAACACAGTTTTATAACATTTTATAATAAATACTTAATATTTATACAGTCCATTTTACTAAAGCTCTTAAAAAAACTAAAGAGAGCCTATATCTCTGTCATATTTTGCCCTTATAATTGTGATGGGTAACTGAGATTTAAGAATCTTTGTAACTGGGGCTGGTCAGACCTTGCAGGAGAAGCAAATCTATTTTAGTCTACTCTGCCTTCTTCTACAATATCATGAGTTGTTCATGATTCTGGTCTGTCAGGCTAAGGCTAATAAAAATACAAAATGACCAAAGAATTATACTCTACAGTTTACAAAGTACTTTCACATCTATTTGGAGTAGGCTGTGATTTTTCTGCCTGACCTTCATCATGAATTGACTCTGAATGCAAGTTGCCAGGGCAGAGAGCAAGCAGTTTACCCAATTTTCCTCAGACTATGTTGAAAGTTACTGTGGAAAAATGAGCTGAGTATATAAAACATTTTGAATCACCCAAACCTCAGAATCTATTCATCAAAGAACTCTATCAGGCTATCAGAGGGAAAAACTGAACATGATTTTTTTTAGTAATTTGAATTTTGATTTTGTCATATTTATAGCTGAACTCTTTAAAAAATTTACAAAAAACAAAAAAACACAACAAAACTTTTACCAGCTTGAATTCTTAGGGAACAGTGGTATATGCCTTAGTCCTTGAGATTACTGGGAAGACTGAGGAAATGACATCATGTATGAAATCATCCAGGTATCTGGATCAGATTTACCTTAGAACTCTGTTCATATTGCTATCATTGCCCTCCTACAATTTTATTGCAAGTGCAAATTTACTTTTTGTCTTCCTCTACAGATTATGAGCTATTTAGCTATATGAGCAGTATATTATTCTTTGTGTTCCTAGTACAACAGCATATAAATGATTCAGTCACTCATTTTCTCCTTCATTCAACAAATACTTCAACATCTTCTGTATGTATGAGAGAGTAAATCTCATAGTGTTAGCATTACCTAAATTTGGATTCAAATCCTAGCTCTATAAAGTAGTAATTTTGTGACCTCTGGAATATGACATTATCTACCTAAACCTTAGTTTTGAGTATATAAAACAAATCACATTGTTGTGACAATTAAATAGTAGCAAAACTCAACAATTGCAAGCTAATTATAGCTAAAATTATGGGTTAAATCATGTGGGTTAGTTTGTAGCAATAAAAATCCAGTGAGAACTAAAATTAATAAATTGAGGTAATGGATCTATGAGTCAGCATTAGTTAAATTATACTGCAGTAACAAGCAGTACTAGAATCTCATAGGGTTATAACCATAAAAGTTTAATTAACTTATATGTCACTGTGGGAAATCTGTGGTCTTGCTCCACGTATTTATCCTTCATTCCAGGATCTAGGCTAATGAAGTAGACCTTATCTGAAACATCGCCAGCTACATGGCATAAGGGAAAAAGCAGGGATAAAAATCAACAGTAATACTTAAATCTGGTATTTGTTACTTTCATTCATATTTCATTTGCCAAAACAATTTAAAATCAGTCTGATTTCAATAAGGCACTGACATGGGAAAAACATAATACAATCTATTATAAGAGGTAAGCAATACATGGAAAAAGACAATCACATTCTAGGGAGTCATAGTAGTTAACTCAGCCTCTATGTGAGGTAGTACTTATATTAAGTTCCTGGGACCAAAGTTTATGTGGGGGATGGAGAGAGTATCTGGAAATGAAATGATAGCTTGGGCCCTCCAGATGCTAGGAATATTTGATTGGATGATACTAATTTACTGTAGGAACAATCACCAATGGGAGCTGTCCAAGCTGCCTAACCTTGACTATTTACTGAATAACTGAAATTCAGCAGAGGTATACAGGAGCCTTCAGATTTAGGAAGATCACATCCTGGTTTTAGTTTCACACACAGTGGTGATTCTGGAACTTGTCTATATTACCAAATCCCTATTCCATACCTCTGCACAGATAATATAGGCTCAAAATGCTTTCAAATTTCATCTTTTGTTACCTCTTCTTCTATCAGTGAATCTCTAAATATTTTTTCCAGTAGTTGATCTTACAGCCCCAATTTCTTCATCTCATCAGGAAGAGACATTCTCTGTGGCACAGGAACATAAAGATATCTTAGTGGTTGGCCTTCAGACTCATACCTAAATCAAGTGCTAGAATCTATCTGGCCCTACAAGATGGCTTGAAATCCAGTGTCATAGAGTTGAAAATTTATTGAATTAAAGACTTTTGAGCAAGGGAAGAGCTCAAAGCAGACATTTAGGAAGATAGAACTAACAATGATGTCTTAAAAGAACTGAAGTAGCAGTCTGGAGGTAGTGATCTTAATATCACATACCTACCAGAGTTTAGAGACCCTTTCTTTCACTTAGTTGTGGCAACTAAAATTATGATAAAAAATTCTCAACTGTATCTGCCCAGACCAACTGCTGTCCAGATTGATAGCTACCTGCCATTTGTTTGGTTTAATCATCATAAGATTAATAGAGGTCTGGAGACTTTAGAATGAGGTCAGGGTCATATTATTATATTATAATACCTGGTGTTATTTGCAAATGATTTTACTATCACATAAATATATTTCAAATATATAAGCTATAACTGTATCTTAAAAAATTAACAAATCATTAGTCATGAGAATTTTAAGAAAAAGTTATATAACTCACAATAAAAGATATGTAATAGTTGATGAACAATATTAAACCACATGCTATAAAAGATTTCAGTAGTATTTATGTTTTAAAACATAATTCATGAGTTTTATTTCACATAACCTTAAAAGTGAGAAAGCATTTTATAAAGACAATTATACAATTAGTGGCATTATACATAAAAAGTCAAAATGGTGGCATTATACATAAAAAGTCAGAAAATGAAGCTTTTAATTATCAGAAATTTCAGATATATGGAATCTTCCTCATTCAAATCAAAAGATTTACCTTAATTTTCCATTCTCCTCATAGAGCTATTCCATAGATAAAGACAAATCAGGTGCTTTTAGGAAATAACTCTGCCTCACAATTGGAACACAAAAATAAAGACAATTATTTTCACTTTTTATAAAATACTAAAGGAAGAATAATTATTTCCATTGCTAGAAATGTCAGCAATGAAACGAAACGTGTAACAGTATAAATTTAGAAAAAAATTCAATGACATAAATTTGTTACCCAGCCAAAAATTATACACAATTGTAGTCAAACATACTTATTTTGAAAGGAGTTCCGGAATGATGAATCTTAATAATATCAATCAGCATGCATTTTCAAAATACAAATCCAACTGCAAGTAAAAATCATAACTTTTTTAAAAGACTGGAACTATTTCAATAGATACAAATTTGTTCATGAAAATTTAAACAGGATATTGTTTCAATGAAAAACGGATTTCCTTAGAAGCAGTAATAAGTATTCTCATAAAATTATAAACAGCTTACATCATTCCTGGTATAATTTCCCAGAATATGAATATGTTGATTAATTTCATGAGAAGCCGAATTTGATTTAGTCTTCTAAACATCAAGAGCTACACTTAAAGGCCAATCTAGTAGTATAGTTCAGCAAATCAAGCTTTGAATTTCAGATTTCTGTGTGGACATTTCTCTTTCACTCCTGTGAATACTTTGTTGTCTACTTTGTTATGTTAGATATTAGAAAATATTTTATAATTTTGATTGGCTTGATATATTAATATTTATAATTTGATATAATGGTAAAAATAGATGTCCCTTAAAAATGTTTTCCAAATATTCTCTTATACTTTAATAATATATGTCTTTATTTACATTATCAATAAACTGGGAGAATTGTGCTGAAATAAACTGCTATTGTCTTGAAGGTCATAAAATAATAAGGTTGTTTCAATGTAGATAGTGCTTTATCACAGGCTTAGCTACCTGTTCTAAATTATCCTAAGGAAAAAAAAGATTTAAAAAATTTAAACCCTATCTGTTAATTTATCTATCTATCTGGCTGTCATTCATGCAGTCATATCAAGCCAATTTCTATTTCTTCTTCTGTTAAAGAAACCACTCAAGTTGTATATGTGCTAATGTTACTTCTAGTAAGAGGAAAGTAGGATCGGTCGGAGTGTCAGAATTTAAATCCCTCCTTAGCTTTTTGACAGATGTGGGTTTTTGCACAATCATTTCAACTACTCTCAGTTTTTTTGGTTTTTTAATCTGTAAAGTGGGAGAGATACTAAAGCCTTTATTACATTATGGATGTATGACAAATGAGATAATGCATGTAAAACTTTTACCCAGTACACGCCATATGTCTACTATTCAGTAAATGGCAATTATTGTAAATTAGCATGGTGGCTACCCTGAGAATATAAGTAGGCCAATCAGGATTCACAACCTGCCTGATTCTAAATCCCATTATTCCTACTCTAAATAATACTGCCTCTTGATCACAAATATCTCATCAATGAAAGAGCCCTCTAAAAGAGGTTTGCTAAAAGTGGTAATATTAAATTTGTAAATATAATTAACTAGGCCACAAAATTGAACAGTTATCTTGCTAGTAATGGAATTTGTTACCAAAGGCGCATTTAGTCTCTTTCCTTTGCAGCCAAGCCAGGTGGGTTTGCTGGAGAACAGAAGTGCTGATGAGACATTGTACTGACCCACTTTGTCTCCCCACAGACGATCCCAGCTGGCGTAGTGTGCACTCATTGTTCAAGTAAGACAGTATTTTTTGACTTTTTATTATACCTCTCTAAGGAAATAAAAATATAAATGTTGTTGTTGTGTTATCTGTAGAGGGAAAAAAAACCAACAACTTGGATCTGATATTTGAAAGAGCCTAATCCCATGTGAAATTATCCTCACATTAAAATAGAAGCAATGATTTATAATTGCAAATATAAACTAGGTATCTGTCATCATTTTTTATTCTAATCTCATCACAGACACATGAAACCCTGAAGTATATTTTAAATATATAACAAGAAAAACTATCTTAAAACTATTTGTATATTACACAGTTCCAGTATATGTCTTTCAAAGAGAAAGAGTGACAGAATTGAAGAGCAGAGACATAGAGAAATAAGTTGTTTTGTTGATATTGGTAATATGCTAAAAATACCTGGATTTCAGATACTGAAGAATATGTTGGCTTAAAAAAAGAAATGAAACTAGTGCATACCCACAGGGCTGTTATGAAGGAAACACTGGTGAGAACAAGTACTATTTCAATACATGTACTTGAGAACTTGACCAAAAACTGAGTAGTTAATAGGGTTTTACAACTAAACAAAATAATGTTTTCTCATCAGTGATGAGAACCATTACAGTCAATTTTCATAAACTTTCGGTAAACTTTCACATACTATGCTGTAAAGAAAAGAATATGGCCTTGAGGGTCTTTGAGAAGAGGGTCTGAATCTTAGTAACCCGTCTCTGAGTTTCTTGAGGTAAGGTATTTTAACTCTCTCATTTGTCCAGACATTGAGAGGAAGTAAATGAGAAAGACAAAGATATGTAATTGCAAAGATTTAAAATTTCAGCAGAAATTTGACTCTGAGATGGAGAGAAAAAGACAAGGAAGAAGAAAGGAATGTCATACAATATTCTTGGATCCAAGAAAAGCTGCTCTGTTTATTTTCTTGGCTTGCACTCCAAACGTGCATATTTTCTCCAGCTGGATCTTTTAAGGAAGTGCAAGTTAACTCTAGTAGTTTGAAAGTATTAAATCAACAAATTTATTGATTCTACATTTGTTCAAATAATTTATATTTAGACAGTATAAAGAGAGAGAATATATTACCAACATCAATAAATGTACTTTAAAGTCTATTTTATCTGATATGAGTATTGCTACTCCAGCTTTCTTTTGATTTCCATTGGCCTGGAATATCTTTTTCCATCCCCTCACTTTCAGTGTGAATGTGTCCCTAGGTCTGAAATTCTCTTAGCTTTCGCTTGTCTGTAAAGCTTTTGATTTCTCCATCGAATCTGAATGAGATCCATGCTGAGCAGAGTAATCTTGGTTGTAGGTTCTTCCCTTTCATCACTTTAAGTATATCATGCCACTCCCTTCTGGCTTGTAGAGTGTCTGCTGAGAAATCAGCTGTTAACCTTACTGGAGTTCCATTGTATATTATTTGTCATTTATCCCTTGCTGTTTTTAATAATTTTTCTTTGTCTTTAATTTTTGCCAGTTTGATTACTATGTGTCTCAGCATGTTTCTCCTTGGGTTTATCCTGTATGGTTGTCTCTGCGCTTCCTGGACTTGGGTGGCTATTTCCTTTCCCATATTAGGGAAGTTTTTGACTATAATCTCTTCAAATATTTTCTCGGGTTCTTTCTCTCTGTCTTTTCCTTCTGGGACCCCTGTAATGCGAATGTTGTTGTGTTTAATGTTGTCTCAGATGTCTCTTAGGCTGTCTTCATTTCTTTTCATTCTTTTTTCTTTATCCTGTTCCGTGGCAGTGAATTCCATCATTCTGTCTTCCAGGTCACTTATCCGTTCTTTTGCCTCAGTTATTCTGCTATTGATTCCTCGTAGTGTAGTTTTCATTTCAGTTTTTGTATTGTTCATCTCTGTTTGTTTGTTCTTTAATTCTTCTAGGTTGTTGTTAAACATTTCTTGCGTCTTCTCAATCTTTGTCTTCATTCTTTTTCTGAGGTCCTGAATCATCTTCACTATCATTATTCTGAATTCTTTTTCTGGAAGGTTGCCTATCTCCACTTCATTTAGTTGTTTTTCTGGGGTTTTATCTTGTTCCTTCATCTGGTACATAGCCCTCTGCCTTTTCATCTTGTCTATCTTTCTGTGAATGTGGTTTTTGTTCCACAGGCTGCAGGATTGTAGTTCCTCTTGCTTCTGCTGTCTGCCCTCTCCACTCATTGATTTTTAACAAAATACCTTTACTGAAAATCATATCTACAGCTTTGTAGACCAGATTTGGGTTGGAAAACTTACCATGTGCTTTGTTACTACCTTATATTAAAACCTGTGGTTATGTGGCTTTCGGGAACTTGCATAAGTACACCAATGCTCAATTTCTTTATTGAGAAAATAGGCAAAATGTATTTCTTTGCAGGATTATATAAGCATTAGAGGTACCCATGAAAAGGACTGCCATCAGTATACATCATACAAAGAATGTGTTATTAGTGTTTGTTATGATGATGATGATGTTGATGGTGGGTATAATGATGGCATGGAGGAGGATGCTATAACAGTCTCTAGCACTGAGTCATTTGTATATGTTTGTATGCAAGATGAGGTTCCCAACCTCAAGGTCATAATTCATAATTCAATGAGTTAAACACACACACACAGACAAACACAGTAAGTACAAAATCCAATACCATAGGTTTATGTGCAAATTACTAGAGGCAAATAGAAAATGAGGTACCTAACTCTCTCAAACTGAAGTTTGACAGTTTGCTGCACAGCTGTAGTTATATTGGAACCATGCAGACAAATCAGAAAGATAAATACACTTTTAAATATTGGATACATTTTTTATGACTCCTCAGGAGTACCCTTTTATTCAGTTTACTATCCTCCTCCTTCAGTTATTTCCCACCTGGAAAAATGTTAAGTTCTCTTACAAATCTTATCAGTTCTCTCTGAATATGTTAATTTACTTATATCACTTTCAAATTATAGTCCTTATAATGGAATACAATATTTGTCATTCTAGAAAACAGAAGAAATAACCATAAGCCATTTTCTTCTATGTACCACTCGTCAATTATTGCATCCAGAAAAGTAACACATGTTAAATCTGATAGATAATTAAACCCCATCAAAAATTAGGATATTTTGGGCCTAATTTACATGATGTGAAAATAATTAATACAGAAATGTATGTGGGATCTGGATCCTTCTCATGGAAATGAACTGAAGTGAGAAAAACTCAAACTTGAAATTAAGATAAAAGTAACACAGTGTTTTAAAAGAGCAATCTATAAATTCTACAAGAAGACTTTGAAGAAATTAAGGTTTGCACTGTGTACAAACAGGAAAAACTTCAAACTTGACATGACAGTTTTGTAGACTACCAGGATCCTGTGACTACAGTATAGACTTCAAGTAGAGATCACATTTCTGTTTATATGTAATACCACCAATAGAATGTAATCAATCTGTACATGACAAAGATGTTTACCTTAACACAAAAAAGACTCCCTTTCAAATATCCCAGTTCACTACTCAGGGTCTTTTCTAAGGCTTAGAAATCGGTTTTCTGTGTCTTCACCTGCAGATGCCTCCTCCTACAGATGCCTCCTCAAGCCATCAGGGCAATTTTCTGTTCCCAATACCTTCATGAGAGCATTACTCCACTGTACACAGTAGTCTCCACATCTCCTCTGATGCTGTTACTTCTCTTCTAAACTCAAGAAAGGAATCCTGGGTCTCCCCTACTATCACTCCTATAAAATCTTCAGACATGTTTATGCCTCAATTCCCCTTAGTATGACTTTAAAAAAAGGCTTGGTATGAAATAAACAGAAAAAAAATTGACCTGGCTCTATGTTCAGAGATAACGGAAGAAAATAATGACACAAAAATAATTTACAAGTACTAAATGTCTTTGCACAAGTCCAAACATATCCTCACTGTAACTCTGAAGCCTCCAGGCTTAGCCCCCCCATGTTGCAGGGACTAGAACTGTCTATAATACTCCCCCACTGGCAGTGTGCTCTGAGCTGGTCAACCTTTACATTCTCCAAGAAACGTCTGCGTATATTGTTCCTTCCCTCTACCTTGATGATTGATTCCTGTGGTTCCTTTCCTTTTTCCAAACTGCTTTCCAGGATAATTGGCAGTGAAGATGTCCACTGCCATCATGAAAACCCTACCCTTGGTAGCTTATACTATGAATTTGCTTGTCTTTTCAATTCAATTCACATACTAAATGAGTTGGTAACATTTTTTAAAAGATGAGTAAAATATGTCATACTTTTAGTAATGTAGTGTGTAAACACTGGGAGATAGTTTTAGCTTTTAGAACTATTTGGAGTATTATATCTTAAAACTTCTGAAGAACTTGCTTTGAGATTAGATTATTATCCACACATCTTTTATCAAATGTGGAAGACTAGAATATATAGTATTTTAGGAACTTAACCCTACACACCATAAGAAATATAATAATTTTAAGATAATAAATCTGTCTTAAATAACATCTTACATAAGCCTGTGGGTGGGCTAATGTTTTAATACTCTCACTGATATGTTCAATTTTTAACCCTGAAGTTTGAAGATTTTCTGAAAATTTGAATTATGCAAGGCATATTAACATTGCTTTGACAATATCATTATGGAAAAGATCTGTGCTGAAGCAATTTACAGCATGTATACAGAATGGTGGTATTATAAAATACATATATCTTGATAAATTCTATTTTTGAAAGTTAAAATATCAGCAAAAAATACTTTCGGGACAAAATACTTTTATCACGTATCCAAAATGATTTTATCTAATTAGGGTGACAATTTTTAAAATTTTAATAATCAAGGGCTACCTTCAGTCATACATTTTCAAGCTTAAGGCTATGCTTGAGTATGCAAGATAGCATTCAGAGATCTTGTTAGTGCCACCTGCATTTCATTGGTCACTTTCTTATCATGTAAGTAAATTTCAATCTTGTTGACACAAAATGTGTAAACACAGGTTTTTCAGACAATAAGATTTGCCACATTTATGGCAGAGTTCTTCAAATTATTTTTAAGTCACCTATATGTGTGTCTGTACATATATATAATTAGAAAAAAAATGCTAGGATATTATGTAACAAATTCAAATCATTGTATTGGAATGGGAATATGGGTACAGTAGTTATTCAGTTAACTAGATTCTCCGAGCTAATATCAGGGAATATAAGCTTCATTTTCACAAATTCCATTTTGCATTTAGGTCAGCAGAAATGAAATGAATTTGTTCTTGTACCCACATATTTAAATGAAGAAAATTATTTTGTAGGAAATAATGTATGGCTGATGACAATGCATTACTGTTCCAACCTTGATGGCTGTCAGATAGGTTCTAGTAGGGCAGGACAAGGGGAAATGAATAATTATGGTTTTGAGTGTATACTATAAACTTAGCATTTCTCAATTGAGTAGGGTTCTTACAAAAATCACACCAGCCTTTAGAAATCTGTGCAATAAAAATCTTATTTGATACCATTTTTACCTCACTGGATGCTCCAGGTCATGGTTGTTTTTGTGTTCTTGTGACATTTCCTCTTCCAGTAATGTCAGAATGCTTGTTTTTAATTTAAAACAAGGAAGAAAGTTTCTGCCCACTTACTGTTGCCAAACTAAATACAAGTTAAAGAATGATTAAGTTAACAAAGGTACTTTTAATAAAAATATTAGCTATGAAAACCACAAAGCAAGAATAAAACGTGAAATATAAAAATTTAATTATAATGCAGTATGTGCAAAAGCTATTTAAAATTTTGACTGATTCAAATTGAACTGACTGTTAAGCTTTTTCTCTTCACAAGAGTTTGATTACTAAAAACAATATTGCTTACTGTAAAGGTAAGAAAATGATATGTCTCAGGCAAATAGCATATGCTGAGAACTCCATTATGTGTTTTGCATATAAATAATTATTGCATAAATAATTATTAGATATTTAGTTTAGAGGTGAGAATACAAAAACTCCAAGTGTAATGAAACTAGTAACTCGAGGAGCTGATATTCATGTCTAGAGCCATCTGGTTCACAATTTTGTGCTCTTTGTGATGTTTCATAATGTTTATTAAAAATAACAAAAATAAGGTTATTTAGCAAAGTCAGTGTGACTGGTATCTTTCATATTTTATCACTAGTCCTCAGAAAGACCATGGAAGGCAAAATACCTGAGCTCTCTTTGACTAACTTAATTCACTGTAACATTTCCAATAATTATGGAGAGAGACAGATTTAGGAGGTCCTATAATTTCCAGAAAAAAACAAAAACAAAAACAACTGTACACTCATTCTTGGCAAATGCCAATAGAAAATATAGATTTTTCAGAATAACTAGGCAGAGACAATACATGGCTATGTCAAAGAGTGTCTGTCTACCTAAAGAATACAGAAAAAAGTCAGCTCAGCCAGAATGTATAATAATTATCAACAACATTCTCCAACATCAAGGCACAAGCTAGATGCCAGTAGGCAATGTCAGAGTGAGAAATAATTTAAAAATCACATACAAACTTCTAGAATTATAACTCTTCTTCCTACTGTCCCACTTATATCATGTAAGTTGTTTTAGGTATATAGTGGTGGCTACCTCATCTTGGCTAGAAATAGCTCCTCGATCTATGAATTAAAGCAAAAGAGAGTAAGATTGAGAGAGAGGAGAGGAGAGGAGGTGGGGGAAGAGTATGATTTCTAGGATAGGATTTGGGATAAATGTAGTTAGGAAGGACACTACTACTCCATCAATCAGTCATTCTCAGACACTACAGGCTACAACAGGCTGGATTCTGGTACCTCCTGATCCTGATGCTGAGAAACAGAACAAGAGACAAACATCCCCAGTACCTCTGGGAGGCAGGCTAACTAGAAATAAGGCTTTAGAAAGATAGTAGGCATCATCCAGCAAAAGAAAAATGGAAAAGATAGGTTAGGGATAAAACTATGGGAAAAAATATTTAGTGTGGCCATATTCAATTGAGGTATGACCCCTAAACCATGGTGCCATCACTCCTTTTTTGATAGATTTTCTTCAGCTTGACGTTTAGTGTCTTGTTGATCCTCCACTCCTCACAACCCGTTACCTCTTTATTTCTACCCACGCTATAGCTCACTACCTTGTTCCTTGCAATTACGCCTGTAAATAAAGGGAATTTGACAAATATTTACTTTTGTAATTGAAATTACCCATATTTCTTATGATCATTTAGTAAATCACCTAGCAAGCCAAATGTTTCTTACATTTTTTAGTCAGGCTTAGTGACATAATTTATATACAGTGAAATTCAACATTTTTAGGGTATATTTTTGAATTTGGACAAATGAATACAATCATATAACCACCATCACAATTAATATGTAGAATAGATTCATCACCTGCAAGATACTCCCTCTTGTTCCTTTTTATCAATCCTCTTCAATTGTTATCAGTACCTGGCAACCTCTGATCTGTTTTCTCTCTTTATAATTTTGTGTTTTCCAGAATGTTATATGAGTATCCTATAGTATGTATTCTTTTGAATCTGGCTTCCTTCACTCAATGTAATGTATTTGACATGCATACATGCTGTTGCGTGTATCAGTACTTTCCTTTTATGGCTGAGAAGTATTGCATTTTATAAATTTACCAGAGTTAGTTTAATTACTCAATGAATGAATGGCATTTGGATTGTTCCCAGATACTAGTTATCATATATCATGTGGCAGTAAACATTTGTGTAGAGGTTTGGTGTGAACATAATTTTTCATTTATCTTGGCTAAATGCCTGAACGCCCGGGACTAGGTTACATTGGCTCTATGGAAATTGTATGCATAACTTCATAAAAAACTGCTCAACTATTTTTCAGAGTGATTCATTGTTTTGCATTCCCTCCAACAATGTGTGAGAGTTTCAGCTGATTAGCTTTCTTGTCAGCTTTTTATTACATTTTATTTTCTGACCAGCTAATAGGTGTGCATCTAATTTTGGTTTGAATATTCATTTCTCTAATGACTAATCATTTAGTTTAGAGAAGAGTATGTTTTCAAGTTCTTACTTGTCATCTGTACATATTTTTTGTGAAGGCATCTGTTTAAAACTTTTGTCCATTTTAATTTAGCTTTGCTTATTATTGAGTATACATATATAAAGATATATAATCTATACATGTCCTTTATTAGATTTTTGTGTGTAATCTTTTTCTTTCAGTCTGTATCTTCTATTTTCATCATTTTAACAGTATCATTTCAAGAGCAGAAGTTTTAAACCATGATGAAGCCCAGTTTGTCAACTGTTTTCTTTAATGGCTCATGCTTATGGTGTCAGACTATAGAAATATTTGAATAATCCAAGGTTGAAAAGATATTTTCATATGTTTCCCTCAAGAAGTTACATAGTTTTAGAATTTTACTTGAACCAATAATTCATTTGAATTAATGTGAGATATGAGTTGTTTCTAATTCTGCATATGGCTATCCAAATTTTTCAGCACCATTTGTTGAAAGGCTCTTCTTCCTCCAACATTGTTGATATTCAATTAACCATATATGTTTGTGGGACTACTTTTAGCTTTCTTTCCTGTCTCATTGATCTCTGTATCTATCTTTTTTCCAGTACCCCAATGTCTTATTTACTGTAACCTTAAAGTAAGTCTTGAAATCGTGTAGTGTGCATTCCAAAATTTTACTCTACACATTTCAAGCCAAAGAATCATAAAAAAAAATCCAGACACATTATAATCTTATTGCTAATAAACCAGTAAAAGGAAGAAAATCCAAAATACAGTCAAAAAAGACACGCTATGTATTTATGAATGATAGGACACTTCTCATCAGAAACTATTCAGTCTGGAAGCCTATGGGACAAAATCTTTTACATGCTAGAAGAGACTTTTTGTTTTTCAGATAAACATGAGTTAAGAGAATTTATCATCAGCAGACATACAACAGAAAATTATAAAATATTTCTTCAGGAAGACGGAAAGTGATATGAAATAGAAATCTGGATCTACATAAAAGTAGGCTGACCTCTGGAAATCAAATATTTGGGTGAATAGAAAATACATCTAATCATTTATTTAAGCCTTTTATAAAATGTAATTGACTATTTTGCTATATATATGTATACACACATATTCACATGTTAAAGGCAAAATAGCTTCAATATTTTAGATAATAAAAAACTTGGGGAGATATGATAATATATTTTTACTGCAGCATTTGGTACAATAAAACCAGATTTTACACCTTTTAAGAGTAACCTCTGCTTTTATCACAGTGTGATAAAATGTCTTACAATTATCTATAATCATTTTAATGAATTTTAACTAAATTCAATGTGCATGTCATTACCTTTTTAAAAATCTGCAATTTTTCTGGGCAGTTAATAAGCAATTGTCTTTAACTCATTAGGGGTTTGTGCATATTGAACCTAATAGAGCATCAATTTAACCTAATAAACTACTTTGAAAATCAACACAATGTGTCTGAAAATACATAGAAAATTATTCGACATATTTTCTAAGTATAGGTATACTAAGAAGTTGAATAATCAGAAAAGCACTTTAAATCATGTGGTTGCATATGAATATCCATTCAGGGTTAACAAAGACTTGAGAATAGAAAAAGTCTGAAGAATATCAAATATATGAAAGCTTACATTAATTTATAAATATGAAAATGTGATTCTCAGGTGTAATGTTTTTAGCATTTGAGTTCTGTATTTAATCTAGATGAGTCTTACTTGGAATCAGAATCAGCCTTTCAGAATACTAAATGTCAATTCCCCATGTCTCAAGTATGTCAGTAAATTGCTTAGACAATACATCTAATTGAATTTCATTTGATTACTAAGTCAACTTTAAATAAGTTTAAAAAAATAGAAAAGAAGAAAGATGAAAAAAGACAGAAATATACATAAAGTTGAAGGAAATAATTAGTTCCCTCACTCTCCGTTCCATACACACTACCTCTGTATCACTGCACATTTGCAGCAGAGTTGGTTCCTAGGCTTTATACACTCCTACTTCACTTTCAAAGACGTGGAGTCATTAGAAGCCTGATTGGTAAGATAAGGACGGAAAGAACATTCAGATTAGCGAGAAGGGCATGAGTGAACTGTCAGAAATGAGACAGCCTAGGGTTTTAAGAGGTCATGGACTTAACATGAACATAATGTGCAAGAAAGGGAATCCAAATCCCTTCTATTCTCATCATCTCTCATGAATAGGACCTTCATATCGATCCCAGAGCTTAACTACCTTCTACTACTAGCCTTCTTCGGGGCAGAAATTATCCCTAATTCCTATACCTCGCTATCCAATAAACATTACCATGGAGATTTAATGTAAGCAGTTATTACATACATCCAGGACTCAGATATAAATACTTGGGTTGCAAAAGTATAAATGGTATTTAAATTCAAAGGATTTAATAAGATGTCTTGGGTTACTAAAGATAGAGAAGAATTTACAACTAACCCCAGTGCTTTGCAACACAGTCAAGTGAGAGGACAGGTTTGCACATGGTATTTGGAAGGAGATGCAATGGCATAGAAGAGTATGTAATCTCAAAGGACCACTTATGAAATGAATCGAGAAGGAATCAAATGTGTTAACTGCTGAGAGTTTAAGTAAGATTAAAGCTAAGAATAAGGCATTGGGTTTGACAAGAGGAGATCTTACTAAGACGGGGTTCAGTGGAACAATAGGCATGAAGATATGTCTGTAGACTGTTAAATAAAATAATTGTAAATGAAGACATGGAGAAAGTGAGTTTAGAGAATTGTCTCAAAGTGTGTTTTTGTAAAGGGGGGAGCAGAGATTTGGGAATAAAGTTGTGGTCTGGACATTTGGCACAGTTTCACACTGCTTAGCATCAAAAGATAAGGATGCTTATTATGTGTATTTACAAGAGTTGACAAAATTTAGTAAATAGTAAATTACAGATTTCAAAACACTGCTTTATTTAGTTGATAGTCTGTGATGGTTTCTTCAGAGCTGATATATACTATTATGTAAATACCTAATCACTGCTAATCTATCCTACGTAGAGATTACAGTGGAGTCATCATGGATTATTGTGTAAATGCCTAATTGCAGGCAATTTAGTAGGGTTATTATTTACTTGATAGTTTGTAATGGATTTTCTAACTAGGTAAATAGCAAAACTATTCATGTCTTTTACTGTTCAACACCTAACTTGGAAAAGAATATATTATTCTCTTTACACATGTATGTATAATATATATACCCCAAATTAACATTATCATAAAAATATTTAGAGTTTAATGATGCTATATTTCATCAATTGTAACTAGATACCTTTTTGAAGTCACACAGATATGGAAAGAATTGATTCTCCTACCTACTAGCTAGTTTTAGCTTTTTAACTTCACTCTACATTGCTTACTTAAATGGAAAATTTCCATAATGGAAATGTTCTTATTTCTTTGCTGCTTCTTGCACATGCATCTTATTGCCTTCTGAGAAGAGAAGATTATGAATGGGTTAACTTACTCTTATGAATCTACTTAAGTTGTTATGAAGAGCTTTCCAGATTAGGTCCCTCTGTACCATTCCACCATTACCACATTTGGTATATGTTTCAATTGATTAAACTATAATTTTCTCTAAGGAAACAACTTCCACAGTAAGATTTGTTTCTGTATGTTTGCACTATTTGATACAAAAAATATTTTAATAATATAAAAAATATTTTAATAAAGACTGCCTGTTTGGAAACTGAGGTCCCAGATAGCAGTATAAAATACCATGGCCAGGATAAAAATTATTGACAAGATAAGATCTGACAAAAGGCTTGAAAGAGGTAAGAAATATAGCAATGTAGGAAGAAAAACTGGCAGTCAGTGCAACATCCCTAAGACAGAAGCATGCTGTGTGCTCAACAAAGGCCAAGGAGACCAGCGGGGCTGAATTAGAATAAGTAAGTAGAGGCATAGTAGGAGATAAGCTCAGAGGAGTAAGGATGTAGGAACCAAAGCACACTTTTGGCACTTTTTCAACTATTCTTACTTTTGCTCTGACAGATGAGGGAAGTCTTACAGGGCTAAAACCAAGGTGTTGCAGGATTGGTTCTTTCTGAAGTCTCTAAGGGAGAATCCATTTGCTCATCTTCTCCAGCTTCTAGAGCTGTATCCCTTACATTCCTTGGCCCCTGGCCTTTTCTTCCATCTTCAAAACCAGTAACATAGCATCTTCAAATGGTCCTCTGTTTTCATCATCACATCTCCTTCTCTCCTTCTGATCTCTTGCCTCCCTCTTATAAGGACCCCTGTGATTACATTGGCCCACCTGAATAATCCAGGATATTTCCCCTTCTCAAGATCCTTAACTTAATTACATCTACAAAGTCTCTTTTTCCATCTAAGGTAATATATTCACAGTTTCTGAGGATTAAGACTTAGACATCTTGTCATGGCCATTACTCAGCTATCCTATCCACTAATAAAGGTGATTCAGTAGGGAAGACAATTTTTGGTAAAGGAAGAAGAGAAGAGAATTTTGGGGACATATCTGGAGTTGGCTAGAGGTTATGGCATGTAATACCCTTGTGAAATGTTTGGCATTAAATATAAATTGAAATAGTTCATCTATAATAACAGATAGCTTATATGAATAAGGTAACTGATATGAGTATTGGTAGTGGTAGACAAATTGATGTAGTAGAAATAAGTATATCTTCTTAGATTGGTAAGGTCCTATTGACTATATCTGACTCTAACATAGGCTGATGTGAACTGAACAAATTAAATGCTTTCTAATCAACACTTTTCAAATAAATAGGTCCATTGACTTGTTAAGAATAAACTGAGTATTATGTAATAATTCCTTTAGGTAATATAATAAAACACCAAGAAGTGTTGCTTGGTACCTCTGCCTATTTTAAGACCTCTCTTCCGGGTTCCCTTAGTATACCACTGTCTGTGCACTTAATATTAAATAGTGGATTCATCAATAACAGTGCAGAGAAGTCATCTCATTCAGATTATAGCACAGATGAAATACTCAATATGTGAAACAGAAAGAATCTGCCTCTTACATTTAGTAGGTGTTTTGTTTTAAGTAGTTGGCATGGGTTTCCTTTCCCTAACAGCACATTGGTTTTGGGGGGGTAATTTTCTCCCCTGATTTGTATTTTAAGTAGTTGGCATGGGTTTCCTTTCCCTAACAGCACATTGGTTTTGGGGGGGTAATTTTCTCCCTGATATTGTATGCAGTCTTGGTGAAACAGTAAACAAAGTGGCTCTACCCTACACTTTCAGAAGTCTAAAAAGGCCTGGAGGCTACATTGGTCAGCAATGTCTTCTCATTATCCTGGTACAGGATGCAATAGAGAAATAGAGAGAATGTAATCCAAGCTCAGCTAAATAGATTAGGCCTGCACTCCTTCCCTCTGCTCTGTCCCCAGAACACTGACTTTTTTAACTTAGAGATTGAAGGGCAGGTAAATAAATAAATAAAATAAAATCACACAGTAGTGCTGCATTGAAGGGAGTCAGGCAGTGCGTGTTCTGTTTTCTAACCTGTTTCCAAGTTAGAAACCTACCCAATAAATCCTATATGCTTCCTAATATATTTCCAAAAAAATCTATTTTTACTAAAAATTAAATCGAGTTTAATTTTTGTTACTTGAGACCAAAGGACCCTAACTCATAGACTTATTTCAAGGGACTTATATACTTCAATCCTAGAGAAGTAGGGCATATAATTGGAATATGTCTAAGTGAACATCTCTATCAGTAGGTACTAGCAATCTGTCAAAATAGAATTTGAGCTGGACCCTGAGGCAATGTAGAATTGAATTCCTTTAAGTAGAGGTGGGTGAATATTACAGGTGTGAAAAACAAGGGATGCACAGAGGGAATTAAGAATTGCAGGTTTGAGGACTAAAGAGAAAAGACTGGATAAAACAGAGGGTTCCCTTTGAGAAGTTGCCAAGCTAATAGGATAAAAACTCTTCTGGAGTTTCAAAGATTACATTTGAATGCCAAGAAAGACTATAGCCAAAAACATGTCTACATTTAAATCATTGGCTCATTAAAAACACAGGCAGCAGTGCAGGTCTTTAGTCTTGTAATAAAAAATACAATTAGATATGAAATATATCCACATATGTCTAATTACATTGTCTGTGATGGGGTTGTAGGTGTTTGTGTAGGGGGTGTTGTGATCAGAGGAAAAAAGAAAGAGACTGAGAGAGAGAGAGAGAGAGAGATTCTAGTTCAAATCTCTTTCTTTACACAAAAGAGAACCATCTCAAAGAGAAAGAAGAGTAGTGGAGAGGATATTGATCAACTAGAGAAACACATGAGATATTTTAATTATTTCTTTTATTTTATATTTTCATTAATCCTATAATGTAAATACATCATTTAGTTTGTATTGATGAGGAAAACAAAAGAGAAGGATTAACTAACTTGCTGAATTTCATGTAGCTGGTAAGTAGAATAGCTATTTTTTCCAAGGTCGAACATTGATTAAGCTGCTTAATTAGATTCTATTGTTGGAAACTGTGAAGGGCATTCACATTTAGTCACATAACCTTGTGCCAGACCAAGACTCAGAAATAAGAATGTAATATGACTTTGTGTATTGTCTAATCCCTTTTGCTTCAACTATTCCTCAGTGTAAAATATGGAGATAATTAAGACTAATGCTGGAATATAAAATTTCCAGATCTATTAGTAAAATAAGTAGGCGAGAATTTAAAAGAAACAATTGTGTATGTTTCAATAAAAATATTCCCACAATATATACCAAATATCAAATGTCTCTTTTATCCATAGGTTAATTAAGACTAATGCTGGAATATAAAATTTCCAGATCTATTAGTAAAATAAGTAGGCGAGAATTTAAAAGAAACAATTGTGTATGTTTCAATAAAATATTCCCACAATATATACCAAATATCAAATGTCTCTTTTATACATAGGTATGCAAAATCCTTGATTTCTCCTTGTTTAACTTAACCTGCAGCTTATTTTACTATAGGCATATGTGAGTTATTATTCACTGTGATGTTTAATTAATTCTAAACTCTTCTCTACTGATATTTCTTTATGTGTCACTTGAAGGACACCATGAGATTTTTATTTTAATTAAGTCATGATTCTGCTGCAGTCCTAACGTTGGATATTCCCATTCAATTAATCTTGATTGTGTTCCCTAGATGAAATAAGTATGTTATTTTTTAAAAGTTGCAAGTCTTACAGGATTTCCTGTGGGAATACTTTACATAGAAATCATGTTTATGATTAATTTCTCCTGCACTACATAGAATATTTGTTCTTTCACTGAAATGCCCATAATATACTTCCATTCAGTGAAATAAATGAACAGTATGCCTGGCTTATGAAATGAAACTTTCATTCCTGAACAAAGGCTATGGACTTAATTAAGTAAATACAACATTTTACAAAGGTTGTGTACATGATTATAAGTATTGATGTTGATTATTTATGGTGGAATAGAAGATAGTTTGAAAAATGAATTTTTGTTATTAATGTGTGTGTTATCCATTTGTGGATATAGTACTAAGAACCATTTAGAAAAATAGCATATATATATATATATATATATGTATAGCCTAATTACAAAATAACACTTCTTTCTAGAATTGTTTCTTTTAAGTGCTTTTGTTAGGTGGGGAATCTGACAGGTAAATATTTGGCATCAATCATTCTCTTCAAGAATTGAAAGATAATCATATGAACCACTGACACTGTTCATCAGTGAATAACAAAATAATTCATTGAGACTAAATTTATATGAATATACTTTTATAATTGTGTTGAATTTACTAGTTGGCAAATTACATTAGGACAGGAAGCATGTCTGTGCTGTTTACCACTATATCTCCACATGCTTAATACTCAGCCTCATACACAGTAGGTATAAATAAATATTTGTTTACAGTCTATAGAAAATATTTTCAGAAATGAATAAATTGGCTTCTAGCAAATTCTGGCAGGGACTTAGCCTCACTGCCATAAACAACTATAATACTTGAAGAAATATATAAAGCAACTGTTTTTAGTCATTGGACAAAGGCAGGGTAGAACTATGATCCCTGAAAGAAAGACACCTCATGAAATAAAACCTACATTTGCTTGCCTCTCTAGCTAGGAATATTTCCCAAATTCTATGGAGTGAGCTGGAGTCCAACAGGAAAAATGGGCCCACTGAGCAAAGGAGGCAGAGATCAGCATTCATGGCTGATCTGAGAAGTATGACACTGGAGAGAAGGGTGGTAGTAGAAAGAATTCTGTGGGAGTTGAGGGTTGTTTTCTGCCATTTCTTGCCTAAAGGCTGGGTTTAGTGTTTGCCAAGAGTGGCTAGTATGAGACTGAGAGTGATAGAGCATTTCTAGAGGTTATTGGAATTCCAGCTGAGCCAGAGAATAGAGATCTTGTTAACACCCTTGTAATCCAGCTGTGACACAAAATCCATGTCCTAGGACAAGAAACCACACCCTATAGAAGGACTACTTTTAGACATGCCCCAACAAAATCCAAAACCATGCCTTTACAAGACGTGCAAGCAAGACAGAGTTTGGAGTCTTTATAATAATCCCAGTATCCAAAGTCTATACATTTCTAGTATACAATTAAAAATGCTACATAGGCATAGAGTTGGGAACTGTGCACAATAGTCTCAACCAAAAACAAACAAAAAATTTATTTCCTAGTATTTTATCTGACCACAGTATAAAGTAGAAATATAGGTATCAAAAAGGATGTGGAAAAATAATTTTTAAAAGGCTAATACATCATGATCACTTAAGAAAACAAGTTTGTTTCAATTGAAGTAATAATGTTTATCAATTTATGATCATGGAATGTTATTTTGTCATAACTTTAAAGTTGATTTTCCTGATTAGTTTTGAGTTTGAACAACTTTTTATATGTTCATTAGCCATTTGTCTTATTTTAACTGAAAATTTCCTGTTCATATTTTTGGCTCAATTTTTAGGCATTTTTATAGTCTGAAAAATAATCATTTGTTACTTTTACTTACATATTTTATTTCAGCTCATTTGAGGCTTTATGTTTCCAAATGGTGGCTTTTGACATACAGATATTATCTTTCTATAATAGAATTGTGATTATCAATATCTAGTGTTTTGGATTGTACTTTCTGTAACCTGTTTAAGAAACTCTTCTGTGCCGAGATGTCATCAAGATATTTTATGATAATTTTAAAAATTCTAAAGATTTGCTTTTCACAAAGAAGTGTTTAACTTATTGAATGGCTTATCCCTTTTCTACTGACTTACAATGTCTCTTTATCATATACTGTATTAGTTTTCTATTGCTTCTATTATAAATTACTATACACTTAGTGGTTTAAAACAATACCAATTTATTATCTTACAGTTCTGGAGTTCAGGAGTCCAAAATAGGTCTCAGTGGGCTAAAATCAACTTGTGAGCAGAGCTGTGTTCCTTTTGGAGACTTTAAGGGAAAATCTGTTTCCTTGTCTTCTCCAGGTTCTAGGGGCTGCCTGTTTCCTTGGCGTGTGGCCTCCTTCCAGCCAGCAATTTTATCATCTGGGGCCTCTGTTTTCATCTTCACATGTCTAACTTTTCTGTCTCCTTCTTTCACTTATAAGAACCCTTGTGATTACATTGGGCCCACCTAGATAGTCCAGGACAATCTCCCCATTTCAAGATCCATAACTTTTTTGATTTTGTTTTTACATATTTATTTTTATTCTTTATTATTTTTTATTTTGCTATTTTATTTTGCTATTATATCTGTTATATGACTGTTTTTAATGGTTTGTATGTTTATATGCTTTTGCATAATTACAGTTTCCATGTGTATTTGTTGAGTATATTGAACACAAATATTTTAGGCTTTTTCTTGGTGGTACCAAACAGCAAACAGCTTAAAAAACAAAACAAAACAAAAAACACTCTGCCTTTATTAAATATAGATTCCAGGAGGCAGAAAATAAGAATAAGTAAGTATATGATATAGAGTTAGACAGTGATACATATAGGGAGAAAATTAAATCTCAAGAGAGAGGGAGAACATTGAGAGCTGGGTTACAGTTTTGGATTTGGTAGCAACAAAGTCCTCACAAAGTCAAATGTCCTCATAGAAGAGGACATTTGAGTAAACATTTGAAGGAATTAAGAGAGATTCTGTCCTCTGAGGGATAGAAGGAGAAGCAAGGAGGCCAGTGTGGCTTGAGTGATGCGAGTGAAGGGAAGACAAACAGGAGATGAGATCAGTGAAGCAAGAGGTGTGGGGCATACCATGTTGGACGTTTTGAGCCAGTGCAAAGATTTTGGGCTTTACTGTTTGTGAACTAGAAAACTAATGAGAGGTTCTGAGCAAAGGGGCTAAATGACTTGGATTTTAGCATGTTCCGTTTGCCTGCTATGGTGAGAACACTTTGTAGTGGACACTGGTGGAAGCAGTAACATGATTTAGGTTTTATTTCTAAAATTGAGATAGAAGATAATAGTTGCATAGAATGGATTGTAGTAGTGATGGTGATAAGAAGTCATAAGATACAAGATATAATTTATAGTCATTTTTGTATTGTTCCATTATCTTATGCTTTTGAGAATTGCAGTGCAAATTTTCCTAGTCATTGCCCTTACTGATTCTGGTTCATGTTAGTTCGTAAGTTTTTAATGTGAACTCATTTTTAAGAGATATTTCTTTTCCACAAGGGAACAAAATGTGGCTGTTTGTGGATATGTCCTTTCACAGATTTTGTTGTTGTTTTGCTTTGTTTCATTTTTTCAGCCAGCTGCCTTAGAAGTATCACTGTTAGCTTGAATTTTATGTTAATTTTCACTGGTATTTTCCTACATCAAGATGGTGTATAACTTAGAATTAAACCCCATACTTAGAAAAAAAAAGTTTTTGTTTCTTTGTTTCTCGCAACAGATTTTTATTCATATATCCAGATTTTGAGCAGAGACAAATGTTGTGCCACCTCCCTGAACCAACAAGTAAACCTTTGCCAATTCTCCTTTTCTTGAAGGTGCAATATTTCAAAAGTCCCACTGCCATGTCAGGGTCTTGATTTTCACTATACATCACAGTCACAAAGTCTGACCTGTTTCCTTAGAGATTAAATTTAAACCCTATCCCACTCTCTCCTACCCTCTCTCCCAAACTGACCAGTGGCCCTGCATTATCAGCCCATAAGCTCACAGATCTGTTGCTGTTATGTTCACTCTTCTTTTGTGACACCTACGTATTTCTTTTACTTTTTCTATGTTTATTTTTTTTTGGTAGGATCACTTAAACAGTTTTGATATGCTATATTTTTTACTAGATTTTCCCAACTTTCCTATTTAAAATGTGCTCAGATCAGAGTGTCATCAGAGAGTGGTTTAATTTTGTATACTTCTACCCTTTGAATTCAGTATAACTACAGTAAAATTAATGTTGTTCCTGTTTTTATGCCTTGATCATTATACACACTCACACACACTTACACACACAAATTACCCCAGAAATATAGAATACCCACATGAAAATTTCTGCATCGTAGCCAATAATATCCCTGACCTCAAAAAAGGATTCAAAGCCCAGTGGCACCAACCAACGATCCTTGCAAAACAATAAGAGAGGAAACTGCTAGTACTTATACCTCACATATATTCTTGTCTTTTTCGATAAAAACAAAAATGAATAAATGCATATGTGTGTACCTCTTACCTGGTACATTTATTTTTTAAAAAAAGTTTAGGTAGAAGCAAGTTGCATGGCAGAAAGTTTTTGGGAGAGATACTCCTTCATATTTTTAAGATGATTCAGCTGATGCTTTCTTTATTGCCTTTGCCTAAAGCAAGGTAGGATGTAAACAATGAAAAATATTGTCAATAACAAAATGCTATCAGCAGAATCAAGTTTTGGAGAAAGGTAGATAAAAAGTGAAGTAAAGTTATTTGCACAAAATGAAACAAGTTAAGTAATGATCTAAACTGAAAACTCCTGAACAGAAATGATAACCCTATGAAGGCCAGAATGTTTGTTGTACCCCACAATATCACTAAGATGATTGGATAATATTAGACATTCAATCAATATATGATAATGAATGGATTCTCTTATTATTTAGAAAGCATAGGATTGTGGGTGTTAATCATGTCTTAAAAGTTAAAAATAAATACACTTTAAGTTGTCTGCAATACTCAGAAACTTATAACTATTAAAAAGTACAAGGCAGAGAATAAATAACATAATGTAATGTTCATAATTACCAGCTTCTTTGTGCTTACAAATGGATGCTTAATTTACATAGCAACACTTTTACGTTTACATTTTGACCAAGGACAATTATAACAAATCGTTTCATATTGAGAAATAAATTATAGGAAAAATACATTAAAATATTTGCTTTTTATTGAAATTTTCAGGTAAAAATGACACTAGGCTAGAAATTCCAGAAAATAAATTCTTTAAATCCACTCCCACTCTCTACCCTCTCAGCTTTTTCTTGAAAGTCTATATGATTATAATAGCACATAAACTAAGATTCACAGTCAAACTATTGAATTGATTTGGGAAGTTTTAGTTCTATCATTTATACGGTGATTAATTGAGAACTCTGCCTTGCATATTTCAGAAGATAAACTCTCTTATACATAGTTGTTCATTTGTCTTATTAGGAGGTAAGATAAGGCATTGACCCAGTAGTGTCTGGGTGAATGTTTAACTGTCTTTCCAGAAATACAAGCCCTCTGGTATGGTGTTTGCTTATTTCCATATTGTAAATTCCCACAATGTTCCCTTTCAAGTGAGCGTGTCATCCATGAACACGGAGTGAGGAAGAGTTGCACTCAGTGGGCTCTTGAAACCTTGTGTGAGCTATCACCATCTCACTGATGTTGCCTCCAGGCAAGTAGTCAGGAGAGAATGCAAAAAGCAGTGCATGCAAAAAAAAATGTGACTTTTCACTTACTACATCTGACTAAATGTCATCTCCAGGCAACAGAAGTAGATGAAGTTTCTTTCTCTACTATCAAAATAGCAGATCTTCATGAGACGAATGTCTGCCAGTCACTGAAAATTGGGAGTTAAGTTCTACAAATTGCTTTACTCACTAGCCGGGTATGTGAAAGGGAAAATGTTAGAATTCCCAGATGCATCATGAGCAGACCTAAGTAATCTTCAACGTCTCTTAAAAAAGCATCACATTTAGAGAAAACTCTTCAATAAAACAAGGGATATATAAAGTTTATTTTTAAAATAAATTTATTTATTTATTTTTGGCTGCGTTGGGTCTTCATCGCTGCTCACGGCTTTTTCTAGTTGCGGCGAGCAGGGGCTACTCTTTGTTGTGGTGTGCGGGCTTCTCATTGTGATGGCTTCTCTTGTTGCAGAGCACGGGCTCTAGGCATGAGAGCTTCAGTAGTTGTAGCACTTGGGCTCAATAGTTGTGGCGTATGGGCTTAGTTGCTCTGCAGCATGTGGGATCTTCCTGGACCAGGGCTCGAAGACATGTCCCCTGAATTGACAGATTCTTAACCACTGCGCCACCAGGGATGCCCTATAAAGTTTATTAAACACAAGAAAAGGAAAGGATATCCAAAAAAGAGTATGCTTCTGATTATGATTGGAAATAAAAAAGGAAAATATATATATATATATATACCTGGACCTCTTAATAGTCATAAGGGCCCATGACTTCAACTAAAATTTATTTGAAGGAAATATTCCTGAAATTAAAAAGATGTACAATTAAAAGAGATTTTAATTGAAAATATGGTCTTCTTCCCATTTGTTTTAAAACTCAAAATATTCATAATTGTTTTAGCATATTAAATGCTTATTATGTAGAGGGTTTTTTTTGTTTTTTTTTCGATACGCGGGCCTCTCACAGTTGTGGCCTCTCCCGTTGCGGAGCACAGACTCCGCACGCGCAGGCTCAGCGGCCATGGCTCACGGGCCCAGCC
>NC_041220.1:84693229-84724675 GCF_002837175.3 Physeter macrocephalus | reverse complement strand
ACTCTCAACCACTGCGCCACCAGGGAAGTCCTTATGTAGAGTTTTTAATCACACAAGTAAAGAAAGATCATTTTTTAAAAAAATTTAACTACCCAGAGAAAGCTAGTATTGACATTTTGTCTCTGTACTTTGTTGTTTTCCAGTGCTTTATATTAAGGAATTAAAAGAAAGGCTTTGTGATCATATAGAATTCAACTAGAAACCAAATTCTACCATTCATTACCCGTATAAACTCATCTAGTTACTTAAACTCTCTGTTTTCTATTTTGTTTTCTACACAAAATAGAAATAATAATACCTACCTCATGGAGTTATAGGAAGAGTAAAATATATAATAAAACATGCTCCAATATCCCTCTTATAATCCTTTTGAACTATGTTCCTCATAATAGTGTATACACAGTAATCTGGTCAATGATTAAAATTTTGAATTTTTAGTGAACTCACTCCTTCAGCAGGCTAAATATTTTACTTTTAGAAAATCATAACTGTTAAAACCATCTTCCTTATTCTGAACCAAATTCATCTTTTTTATAACTTTCAACCATTGTTCTTAGTATGTTACTTAGAAGTAAGAGAATGGGTTCCCTTTTATGAGATAACCATTCAAATATTTGAATACTTCTATTAATGCCACTTAAGTGTGGCCTTTTTCAAAGTTAATATAAAATATAAAATATCAGTCATTTCTTTTATGTCCTGTCTTCCAGACACTTCAACATCTTTTCATTTTTTTCCTCCAGACACATTCTAATTTGTCAATGTGTTTCTTAAAATTTGTATCCGAAGTGTCAAACATAACATATCACACACTGTCTAACCATCAGAAAGTTTGTCAAATCTGTTACTTTCCTTGATAATATTACTAAAATTCTCTTAATTTAACTTTAGAAAATGTCCAGACACTTTACCATTTCTTTGCTACTGAATAATAAATAATATTAGATGAGGAAATTTACAAATGGCTGTATGCAGCAGAGCAAGTTATTAACTGCATATGCAGAATAGAAGTATGGGACTTTGAATGATAACACAGCTGGGCAGGTGAGTGAGGGTTGTGGAATTGTCAGAAAAATGATCACAAGATGATAATAATTGCTTACCAGCCTCCTATCCCTTATGAATCTTAATAGGAAATTTTAAAGACTGTTGGGGATGACTGTACTTTGTCAGAACAATCAAAGCAATATTCCAGTTTTGAAAGTGCAGAGGAAAGGTGCATCTCATATGTACAGCCTCATTCACCTTTGTTCTTGGGGTCATCTTTGTAATCAGCTCCTCTGGACTTCAAATATCTTTCTCTGCTCTGCAAACATCACTTTCCTGCTTGTCAAACTCAATTGGAACTGTGCAAATACATCCATCTCCATTCAATTCAGGAATTTTGTCAATGCCTCTCTTCAAATACAGTGCCTAGAATTGAACAAAGACTCTGGATAATCTTATTAGAACAGAGCAGAGTGAAGTGGAACTATTACTCCTCATATTTAGGAAAATCTACTTCTCTTAATTTAGTCTTAGATTTTCTTCTGTTTTTGTAGTGTGTGATTCCACTGAAATGCTCCATGTATTTTTTCAGCAAGATCCCGTTTATTGCTACCCCTCAACTGGGCACTAATTACCTTTTTGTATTATGTTTTGTCCCAACTTTGGGAGGTTGTCCCAACCCTCTCCAACTTTTTTCTTTTCTATCACAAAAACTCAATTTGAAAGGAAGAAGGAAGATATTTTGATGTGAGAGAACAATAAAACCAAGACAAGTAAGTAGGCCCATAGACTGATGTGGTAGTTCATTTGTTAAAACATATATTCATTAAGCAACTATTATGTGATTGGGGTTGTTTTAGACACTGCAGATACAATGATGAGCTAACCATTTGTGATTACAGCCATTTTAGGTTTTATAAACTGGTGATTCTCAGTAGTGAGTGGTTCAATAAGATAACATCAATGGTTTCATGGTGATCTATAATTTAAATGAGATTAGAAAAGAAATATAGAATAAAACAAATATTTTGAAAATAGAATTGATAAGACTCAGTAACAGGACGAATTAACACTAAAGGAATATAGCAAGAGAGAAAAAGTCTGAACTCTATTTTTCTTTGGGGAGTGCTTAGATTTCAAGGCAGTTTTATGTTGTTTGGTATATTCTTTGACTCCATGATATATCAATCATGTTTTAGTTTTAATAATAGTAATAACATTAAATTTGAAGCTCACTTCAACTTTGAAAGAGTAAGGAAGAAAAATAATGTCAAATAAAAATCATCCCATGATAGTTTGTACTGTTACCTTATTTTCTGCTAAAATATACATTACATAAAATTTATCATTTTAATCAATTTTAGGTGTACTGTTCAGTGAAATTAATTACATTCACATTGTTTTGCAACTATCACCATCATCTAATCCCAAAACTTTTCATTTTCCCAAACTGAAACTCTGTACTTATTAAACAATAATTCCCCATTCCTCCCTTCTCCTAGAAACTGGTAATCACTATTCTACTTTCTGTCTCTGAATTTGACTCGTCTAGGGACTTCGTTTAAGTGGAATCATACAATATTTGTCCTCAGTTCTGGTTTATTTCACTTAGGACAAAATTTCAAGTTTCATCTATTTGGTAGCATGTATTAGAATTTCACTCACTTTTAAGGTTGAATAATAACCCACTGTAGGTATACACCACACATTTTGTTTATCTCTTTATCCATTCATGTACACTTGAGTTATTTTCATTTTTTGACTATTGGGAATAATGCTGCTATGGATATTGGTATACAATATCTGTTCAAGGCCCTTCTTTCAATTCTTTTGGATATATAAGTAGTATGGAATTGGAATTTCCAGTCCTACATCCTCAGCAGGTATAAATTTATGTATCTAATTTCTTTCTGACCATCTTCACCTGAATGTCTAATGGATATTTTAAATTTAACATATTCAAGACACTCCTTCCCTCTTCCAAATCTTGTCCCAGTATAGTCTACTTTAGGAAATGGCCAGGCCATGAACTCCAGTGATGCAAACATTGGAATCAATCTGAAGTGCTCTGTTTCCTTCAGAGAAGGTGATTTTTAGCAAATAGCCCCATAAAATTCATCAGGAATCCATCCACTTCTGCTCAATTCATTCTGAATCCATACACTTTCTCTATTTATGCTTCTACTATTCTAGCCCAAGTCACAATAGTCTACTCCTTCACTTGAATTTAGGAAAATATTTTCCTAATTGATTTCTTTATTTCCACTCTCCTATACTTTTTCACTTAAGATCCATTCTCCACTCACCATAAATGCTGCTATAACTTTCCTTTACACGTAAAAAATACAAAATATTTACCATGACCTCTTACATAAATGGACCCTGCCATCTTCTCCAATCTTATCTTAAACCACTTTCCCTTTATTCACTATGCTTTTTCAGACACGCTGCCTACAAGGTAATTACTAGAAACTTTTTCTAAAAGTGTTAATTTTTTTTTAGATTCCACATATATGTGATATCATATGATATTTGTCTTTCTGTTTCTGACTTCACTTAGTATGATCATCTCTAGGTCCATCCATATTTCTGCAATGGCATTATTTCATTCTTTTTATGGCTGAGTAATATTCTGCTGTATATATGTACCACATCTTCTTTATCCATTCCTCTGTTGATGGACATTTAGGTTGCTTCCATGTCCTATCTATTGTAAATAGTGCTGCAATGAACACTGGTACAAACGAACTTATCTACAAAACAGAAATAAAGTTACAGATGTAGAAAACAAAGGTATGGTTACCAGGGGGTGAGGTGGGGGGAAATAAATTGGAAGATTGGGATTGACACATACACACTACTATATATAAAATTGATAACTAATAAGGACCTACTGTATAGCACAGGGAACTCAATACTCTCTAACGGCCTATATGGGAAAAGAATCTACAAAAGAGTGGATATATGTATATGCATAACTGATTCATTTTGCTGTACATCTGAAGCTAAAAAAAACATTGTAAATCAACTCTCCTCCAATAAAAATTCTTAAAAAAATTTTTTTAAGTTTTGATTTTTTGTATTCTTATTTTGTTTAGCTATCTGCTTTCTTAACCTTCTTTAATTTTTAGATGTTCACTTTTGTTTGGGTGGCAACATGTTCATGGAATAAATCATAATAAAGCAAGTCTGTCAATGTCCTTTCAATTTCTTTTATATGTAATGTAATGTAATGTGGGTAACCCAATTTTGGCCAACAAGGTATAAAAAGTATACTGAGGGGCTTTGGGGTGTGAATTTTTCCCCCTCAGTAAAATATGAATAAGAAAAAAAATATTTTTCTTCCTGTCTTGAATATCATTATATAAAGAAATAATATTTTGAAATGTATCAGTTATAAGAGTACCAGCCTAAGGACAAAAAAATAAACAATAGCAAAAACCAATATGCTGAAACTGACAGAAAACATCTGTGCCCTTAATGACAATGGTAAGCATCTGAACGAACCTGAAATTTCTTGTAATGTGACATTAAATATATTTTATTACTTAAGCTATTATATCAAATATCTATTGCTTAATAATAAATAGCCATAAAATGTAGTGGCTTAAACAACAGTTTATTGTTGTGCAGATTCTACAAGTTGGCTCTGTGGTTCTGTTGACCTGGACCAAGCTTGATTGATCTTGGCGGGACTCAGTCAAGCATTCATGGTCATTTAAGAGGTCAACTGCAGTTCAGCTTGGTTGACCTTGGCACTTAGCTGTGACAAATGAGCTGAAGTCAACTAAGTTCCACAAAAATTTTTTATCTTCCAACAGGCTAGCTCAGACTTGTTCTTATGGTGGTAGGATTCTCAAGAACATGAGTTGGAATGTCAAGGCATGGACTCAGAACTGGCACAAAGTCATTTCCACCATATTCTTCTGTACAATGAAAGTTACAGAGTCAATCCAGAGTCATTCTCCTTTGGAGGAGAAACAGACTCCACAACTTGATGGAAAGAGTTGGAATATCGTATCAAAACAGACAGAGACAGAGAGAGCAGAGTATTGTGACTAGTGCGGTATTGTGACCACTTCTGTGATCAATTTACCAGGGTTATTGTTGCCTGTGACTTACCACAGACTATGTTCTCACACTAGCAACATTGCATTTCTTCCCTATTTCTGACTTGTTCTTTCCTTGGCTCTTGCCATAACTGATTCACCACATTTTTATAGATTGCCACTTAATTGTTATTTCCTCAAAAAAATTTCTCTGTATTTCTCAAGTATCCCTGTTCCCCCCATCACCAGTTGTTCTACTTCCCTCATTAGACTATAAGCTCAGTGAAGCTGAGGACTTTATTTTGTTCATGCCAACACTTTATATATTTCCAATAATATAGCAAGTACTCAATGTCTTTTGCTTAGTTGAATGAATAAAAGAATAAATTCACAGTCATTGTAATGAGTAGAGTGAATTTTTACTGATCCAACTTGTTTTATATGTTCAGGAGGGTAGAGTTTATTATTATTAATTTGGGAAATAGTAATAAAAGAGAAAATATAAATCCCAATCTATCTTCCCAATCTGTTTGTGTGTGTGTGTATGTATGTGTATAAATGGGGGAGGCTTTGTTATGGGGGGGTCAAATTGGAACTAATATGTCCTATGTTTTTCAACTTCTGGGACTTTGTTTAAATATTTCTACCTGCGTAGAATATGTAGACATCATTTCTACCTTTCTACTTTTCAATATTTTATCCTCTTTTATTGACAATATTGAATGACATATCTGCCAAGAAAAATTTGGGCGTTTCTACCAGATATGTTGGCTTCCTCTGCTTGATCCCTCTAATGTTGTCTCTGTATCTCGGTTGCGGCACTTGGCTTACCTTGTTTACAATTGGTCACCCAAACCTGTCCCTAGAAGTCAGGATGCAGGTTCCTGAAACTCAGAGTCTGTCTTACTTATTCTTTCATTTACTATAATTTCCAACATGTATATAATAAGTTATCAATAAATATTTAACTTGAATTAAAGTATGTGGTTATTCTGCTTTGTAGGAGAGGTGTCTGATTCAATCTTGAAACTAATTGTAGGAAAAAATGTAGTGTTTATTTTTACCTTATCAAGTTTGCTTCTGCTACTTATCACTTAAAGTCCCTGTGTGATCTATAAACAAGCAGCTTACCTTTTGTAATTTTGCAGCACATTGCTTAGGCACATCAGTATAAAGCCTAGCTTGGTTTTTCCTAGCAATTGTTCAAAGCTTATTCCATGTCCCTACTTCTGTTGGCTTTGACTCCTTCATTTTAACTTATTTCCCATTATGCTACCTTCCAATCATTGAATTCCTTCCCCACTGGCTCAGTGCTGGGACCTTTTCTTTCCCAAATTCCCAGAACCTTCCAAGATAAACACCTTCAATTACAATCACTCCTCACCTCTTCAACAGAGGCCCCTAACAATAAACAACTTACTCAATAAGTAGTTGAAGAATAATTCTCAGATGCACTTAGTGTAGCAGAGAACTGGGATGTAATATGTTTTTATTATTTGAACTCCCATTAGTCTCCTCACTGTAGAGGACTAGACTGCTTAATACTTCCGCATAAGCATAATTTCAGCAGTGTGATATCTAGCAAAACAATGTTCTGCAATATTAAATATATGCCATCATATACTAAGAAACTATTCCAGTAGCACAATAAAATAAACACCACTAAGATGTCGATATAAGTTAACAAACAATAAATACTTAGAATGTGAGAAACACCAGAAAATTTTAGATTTTGATTTCAGTATCTATATCATGTATTTAGAAAAATGTAATCTTAAGTTGTAAGTGGTTTTAGAGGATGAGTAACTGAAAAGTAGGCTCCAAATATGCACAATTCCAAAAACAAGGGAATTTAGTAATGTACGTGTGTAAACATACTCCAGGGAAAAAGATGAGGGTGAAGATGTACATAGACTTCCTTATTCTGTCTCATGCCTTCCTTCTTTTTTTTTTGCATCCTGTGCCCTACGCCCCACACACTGTCCTTCCTCCTGTTCTTGAAGAGTCTTACACTTTGTTAAATCTAACAAAGATTTTAAGTTATAATAAAAATCTTAATTATTTTCCAAGACCATCCAAATATTAGTTTGCTACAACTGAAAATCAAGCAGATATTAAACAGTCTAAAAGCAAAAGCAAAACAACAACAACAAAAGTGACATTCCATGGAAGGATTAACAAGAGTTTCACTGTGTATGGACAGAGATCTCTACCTGGGCTCTCCTTTAGATTTCTCCACAGAGGTCATTGTCTATTCACCCATTTATAAACTAAACTGGTTACTTGCACTGTACAAGCCATTGGAACACAGTCATATTTCCTTCTGTATTATTAAAAGTCACCTATATGAGAGAGAAGAGGTGGGAGATAGGGAGAGAGAGAGAGAGAGGAGTTTGGAGAGGTTAAGAGAAGAGGAAGAGAAAAAGGAAAAGAACAATTTTAACAAAATCTACTGTGACAGTAAAATTGAAATAATTCAGAAAACTAGTACATACAATAAACTATACAGTAAAATTGTGAAAGAATAAAAAAATTACTTTAAAATAATTATTCTCTCTCTGTCTCACACACACACACACACACACACACACACACTCCATTACACTCACAAACTTCCATTCACAAAATAGTAGACTAGAATGCCCAGAGTACATCTGATCATTCTGATACCTTGTTGGGGGTGTTAATGTTTCTTCAAAAATCCCCAGCAGTATCTCCCCTCTCCTTTATTTTCCACAGCTCTTGATTACAACCTCTGGGAAAGTATTCCTTTCCCCTTACCTTTCTTAAAGAAATCTGAAGAGGGCCAAAAGTCATTTTGAGTCCCAAATTATTCTGATCTCTTTTGATCTCTTTTAATTCACTATGGTGCCTCTATTGGCAGTATAATTTTCTAAAACTGTAATGGACTTTAAAAAAATAATTTTATTATAGTCAACTTACTGTACCTGCAGTTGCATCCATGATCCTTTTCTATATGCAAGTCTATCACTAAATTCAATTATCGTTTCATTACATTATCAGGCTTTCAAGTAAGGGTACATCCTTAGTCTCTTCTCTCTGAGCCCTTCTGTCCAACAGAAAGGAATTACTAGGTGTTGCTTATTTAATTGATTGGTTTCAACAAGGATATGAAGGCTACACTCTTAATTTTTCACTAAAGGCTGAGTCCTAATTGGCCTTTGCCAAAAGAGGAACTTTTTAATTTGTCTCTTAGAATTTGGTTATAAGAAAGACATATCATTTTAATCCTGCAAGTCCAGAATTTCTGGATTTTTTCTTCTTTGTAATTCTGCTTGTTAACTGGCTAATTCCTTTCTACCTCATCTTTTTCTTGTAGTACCTTTTCAAATGCAGGTAATGATAATCGAAGAGGTGAGTGGTATGCTAGTATCATGTCCATGTGCTTAATCAATTGCCTTTTAAATAATTTTACCAAACCGTTTGTCTCTGCATTTCATTCAGCCTCTAATAATAAAATCCTTGCTGCCTGGAGCTTGACCCCAAAACAAAAGCCTCATTATTAAATAAAAGTTTTCTATTTCTGGGTACTAATTTCTTCATTAGTTTTTGCCAGGCTAAGCTGTGGTGTCAAAGAAACTGAAATGGCGGTGGGGGGAGAGTTTTACTTTTTTATTTTTTATTTTTTTGTTACATGTTAGTTACAAATAGGCTACTGCTCTGTTCCATGTTCTCTTTAATCCAGAGCCCAGGGTGAAGAGGCAATAATACACCTTATACTTCTGAGTACTCGCTGACCTCATGGTAGAGAGGAGAGAGCTATAGGAGAACCAAGAAATGGCTCTTCAATCTTTTACTCGGAATTTGCATATGTTACTTTCACTCATTTTCCATTAACCCAAGTTTTATGGACTGAATTATGCCCCCCGCCAAATATTGAATCCCTAACTCCCAGTGTGATTGTATTTGGAGATAGGGTCTTGAAGGACGTAATTAAGGTTAATGAGGTAATAAATGTGGGACTCTAATCCACTATGACCAGTGTCTTTGTAAGTACAGAACAACACCAAGGATGCACACACATAGAAGATAGATCATATGAAGACACAGCAAGAAGTCGCCTTTTTGCAAGGCAGGAAGAGAAGACGCCTCACTAGAAACCAAACAAACATGTCCACACCTTGATCTTGGACTTCTAGCCTCCAGAACCATGAGAAAATAAATTTTCATTGTTTTAGCTTCCCAGTCTGCAGTATTTTGTTACAGCACCTTGAGCAGATTAATGTGCCAACTTTGTAATATGCCCAAGACTGACAACAGTGGGATGGGGAAGTATATTCTTTCCCCACAGAGCCAGTGAACGTTACATGGTATTAGGCAGAAATATATGAACCACTTTAGTGGAGAGCAGTAGTCATTTTGAACAATGATGCTATCTACCACAGGGTTTTTTGTTTGTTTTTGCTGGTTAATAGTGAACAGACATTAAAACAATTTTAAACTTGGTTCTAGTTTTCATTTGATCTAGTATTTTATTCTGACTGGACTTTTTATCTCAACTAGTTTAACAAAGTTCTAAACTCTTAGTGAGCTTTTTGATGGAGTAAAGATGATTAAAATCAAACAAAATAGACTTTTGAAAATGAAAACTGAAAAATTATACTTTTAATGATTCAAAAGCAAAATGATTAAAAACCCATTCAATTCTGTATTTATTGATAAGGGACATTAGCTGTGAAAATGTAAGTTCTGTGTGCATCTTTGTTTGGACTGATGTGTGTGGTTTCTCCACTATTAAAGAGTCTCCCATGCTATGTTCATACTTAATATCTGTTGTTACCTGTTAGTTAACATAGGTATAAATATCATTCAGTTATGATCCTTGTCCTTCAAGGAAGGTTTAACCTTGAAGGAGAGAGAAAAGTGGGAAAAATAAAATATGAAGAATGAATAATAAAAACAGAAACTTAAGGGATAGGTAAGATAATAGTAAGATAGTAGAGATGATAGAGATAGGTATTTCGAGAAGAAAAGGATAATGAAAGCTAAAATAAATCTTGACTTATTTTTCATTGATTTAATAGATATAACAGGGTGTTATGAATTAATCCTTCACCTTACAAAACCTTATACTTGTTTAATCCAACCCTGCAGATACTTGGAGTGGGAGTGGTACTTTCTTCTCTCCCTCCCCCCTACCTTTAATTAGAGAACCAGATTACCACCTGCTTTCTTTTTTCTTGGAGTTACTGGCATCCTGTGGTATTGTGATGGTAGCTGGTTTAAGGCAGAGGGCATAATGAGGGCACTGATGGTCTATATTTATATGGTCTGAACAACCATATGTTGTCATATGTAAAGGTGAGGATGTAAATCTGATTGTGCTCTTTTGCTGCTTCAAAACCTGCTTCTAGCATTGAGGGGTTAGGGTTTTAAAACTGGTTATGTGAATCGAAAAGGCTTCATGAAACAGTTTTAGCATCCACTGAGATTGGATGCTAAAGCCGTTTATTAAAATCTCCAGGTTTCCAACTGCTTCAACTGGAATTCCATGTCTTTGTTTATCTGATTTCCATTTAAACTTCCTCAAAAGCTTTATTTTGAAAAATATATATATCCTTAGCTAAAATTAGAGAACTATCCATGAAACTTTTTAGCTTATCATATAGGGTTTTTGTATTCTCTTTTCCTCTTTTTTTTCTCCGTATAACCTTCTAAAAGTCTTGAAAAATTATTTGATTTTATTCAAAATATTTACTTTGCCTAGATGCTCTTTTCCACCCACCACCTCTACACTTTCACACCACTTGTCATGCTGTGCTACATTCATTTCTTAGTATGGAGAACAAAAAGTCACAAATGACCGTGCAGCAAAGACACAGGGACAAACTTGATAGTTGGGAGTGTAACTCAATGATATCAAAAAGGTTTTGAGTGTCTAGATAATAAGTAAGAAGCAAATGTTTCTTTTTTTTTTTTTTTTTCCGATACGCGGTCCTCTCACTGTTGTGGCCTCTCCCGTTGCGGAGCACATGCTCCGACGCGCAGGCTCAGCGGCCACGGCTCACGGGCCTAGCCGCTCCGCGGCATGTGGGATCCTCCCGGACCGGGGCACGAATCCGTGTCCCCTGCATCGGCAGGCGGACTCTCAACCACTGCGCCACCAGGGAAGCCCGCAAATGTTTCTTAAAAGCACTTAAAACTGGATTGAATTGTGATATGTGAGTGACAGTTCTAAAACTTCAGGAACTCAGCTTTCTTAGCTGTTGCTTATCCTCTGCAGGACCTTGGCCCAAATAGCTAGAAGTTTAAGCCTTGATCTGTGTGGTATTTTATAATTTCAAAGCAGAGGGGCTCAGGAATAGAAAACTGAGGCTCAGTTAGTCAGGAAAATGTGGTATTAGAAAAAGAGGAACCTTAAAACATCAATTGATCTTTCCTCCTACCTCTAAATTGAATAGTCCTTAAATTATCTCATATTCTCTGCATCTAACAAGAAATAAAATTCTATAGACTGCATGGTTCTCTGACTAGAAATCTCGATAGAAATCTGCAGACAGAAATTTCTTCTTCATGTCTCTCATTTTAAGCCTAAGTTATTTCTAGCTTCAGTGAAGATAGCAAACAGCTGTTCATCTTCCTTAAGCTCTCTATACATTTCACAACAACTCTATTAAACCATCCTTTCTGCCTCTACCTGGAGCTAATATCCGATTATATTTTATTATTTTAGGATTAACATTTTTCTTACACAATTAACCTCTTTCTCATATTAATGCTGTAGGTCTCTCTAAAAGGAGTTTTGTAGGTCATAATGTAAGTCAGTCCAACATGAAGGTGAATTGCTAGGAGTACGGAAAAAATAGCAAAAAGTGGGATTGACAAATTGGGAAAGAAAATGGTTAGGTCAGGTGAGCTAATGAGCCAAGAAAGTGAGAAAATATATTTACAGGCTTTTTCTTTTCCTTATGCATCTATAAAGTATTTCCATTAAACAACCTGGGCTTGCTAATGTATAACAAAAAAAAAATCCTAAGGAATATTTTACTCTCCCTAATTACCAATTTTACCCTGGCAACCATCTACCAAAACTAATAATAAAAAAGAGCATGATTTGTTTCTTCTACAGTTGGCTGAATTTAGTTAAATTAAAAATAAAGTGTTATTGACATTAACTTCAGAAGATAAGATTCAAAGCAGTGATTTAATCAGAAAGTGATTAAACTCTGTGAGTATATATGATGGGTCCTGTGTCTGAAAGATTTTTATATTGACTCTTCTTATGGACCTTGTTCTAAAAGCTCCCTAAATAAATTGCTAACAATAATCTAAGGCAATGGCTAGTGTAGATGCTACTTATACAGCTCAAGGATAAAATATTTGTTTAAGAAATAGGTGTGCTAGACTTCTCTGAGACTCTTTTTATAATTAATGAGTAGATTAATTATATGTGTACTATGAACGATGGTGTCTTGATAATGATTACTGACCCATATGCAGTTCCCAAACCACAGCAAACTTCAAAAATTCAATTACAAGGTCCAGATGCTGTATATTGCATATGTAAACTGCTTCAGGTAGAAAGACTGCATATTAATAACATCTCTATGTGGGTTAGCTCTGCAGCCTAGTCAATATCTTGCAAAAATAGCTCTTGAAACAAACAAAAGGTATACAGAAACTGAACTCGTTCAAGTTTATTTCAACCTTCGTACATTACACCTTTACTCATAGTATCATTAGTATTTTTATTTTAATTATTAAAATCTCTTAGGGCTTCCCTGGTGGCGCAGTGGTTGAGAGTTCGCCTGCCGATGCAGGGGACACGGGTTCGTGCTCCGGTCCGGGAAGATCCCACATGCCGCGAAGCGGCTAGGCCCGTGAGCCATGGCCGCTGAGCCTGCGCGTCCGGAGCCTGTGCTCCGCAACGGGAGAGGCCACAACAGTGAGAGGCCTGCGTACCGCAAAAAAAAAACCCAAAAAACAAACAAAAAAAACCTCTTAGATATTTTTGTTGGAGATTTTTGATATGATTAATATCTTTCAAAGATAAAACAGGTTTCTAACAATGTATTCTTGATATCTTAGAAAGAGTATTTTTTAGAAATAGTCATTTTTATATGCCCAAACTGACTTCCTTCTGATTCTATAGAGTCCAGCACAGCAACTGATATTTTTAGAAAAATGCAAAAGCCAGCCCTTTGTTAAAATAAGGAACAACAAGAACACGAATATTCATGTCCAGTAGTTGACATGTGTAAATTAATGTTTTAAACACTGAAATTTAATTCAGTTTAATGTTCATTCAATTTAATCATTTACCCATCACATATTTACTGAGTACCTCCTAAGAGCCAGAATCTGCACTAAGCTTTTCAAATACAAAGTAAAGCAGCATGCCCTCCCTGCACTCAAGAAGACATTTACAGAAGTGACATAGTGAAGAATCACAGTGGAATTTGTTTAAAATGCAGAATTCAGGGCCTTAGCCAAAAAGATTTTAATTAAGTTATACTGAGACAATCCTAGAAATGGGTATGATCACCTGTCTGGTGATTTTGATATGACAGTCTATTAAAGATATTTTGAGGTAGACTTGCCCAAAGAATAGAGAAATACCTGAACTTTAATGGAGACACAGCCATCCTTCCTCATGTGGTTGCTGAGAGAGAAAGAAACGCATTAAGGGAAAATTATCCAAAACAAGTTCTCGTCTCTGTTTTTGTCCTTTCTTCTTCTATCACTTCAGTGAATATGTCATCTTCTTCCATTTTGTGGTTTCCTGTTGTTAGCCAAGAACATACGGTATTTAGCATCTCTTCTCAGACCAACTTAATCAGAGCCTCCAGGTGAATCAAAGACTAAGGTCTGCATTTCATTCTTTTTCTTTTTCTTTCTTCCTTTTATTAATATCTGGTTGGAGAAGCACTGGTCTTAGAAATGAGCCTGGCTCTGAATTTCCATAGTGATGTAACCTTAGGCAAATCAATTAAGCTTTTTGAGCTTTGATTTGTTTTTCATCTATATAATGGGATTTTTATTAAATGTTCCCTAAGGTCTTTCCAGCTCTAATATTTTATTATTGATTTTAACTTCATTTCAGTTTTATTCATGTCCATTCTGATACAAAGTCCTTTTATGGGAATCTCTTTAAACAAAAAGCCTGAGGTATTTTTGTTGTTTTGTTTTGATCTTTAATAACGTCTCTTCTACATTTATTGTCCTTTTCCTTAAAAAATTTCTTCTCTGCACCTCCCCTTCTCCCTCAAGTCTTGAAATAATCTCAGGTTGGAAAATATATTAAAGTCTATTTCTTTTCTCTTTCTTATTTGCGTTTGACTATACTTTTTCTATAGAAGTGAAGAAAAACTGAAAGATCATAAAATGCTTTGTAATCATTATTTTACACTTTGTTTCTAGGGTTGTTATTATTTTTCATTTGTTGGAGATAATGCCCACCTTTGTGAATGAAGAGGATAGAATTTTAATGGGAAGAATGAGAAAACGAAAATGCTATACTCAGAGAAACCTGAGGATTATTCAACAGGTAAGCCAAGATCCCTTGAAAACTTGGGGATAGAGTCAGGGGAATTTCACAATCTCTTTTTAAACATGGGGTGACAGGAGCTCTCAACTGGATAAATAAATATGGGTAATAGAGAAATACTTTATTTGAGGTAAAATAGAACATCAATTTAGATAGAGTAATATAAGAATTAGGATAATACTAATTAACTTGGTATATTCCTAGGAACCTTTCAGATCTGAAAGAAATATAAGTGAATACCAATAGTAAGTCACATAGAAGAAATACACACAATTATCCCATTAGTTGAGACGATTGTCCTAAAAACATTTGACTTCCAGAATGCCCTTGTCTCCAAGGATACTGGCCTCCAAATGCCCTAAAGTGATGTAATGACCTTGAAGCAAATGGACTTTGCTTGCATAAATAGGATACTTTTTACAATCCAAGCAGAATAAGATTCCTGAAAGCAATTTGATTCATCAATAACTAAATCTATTCAATAACTAAGAATTAGCACGACCTTGGCAGCAAGCGCTTTCCAGGAATAAATTGTTGTTCATCCATGGTGTGTAAATTACTCTTGCAAGACTATTTTAACAGAAGTCACCAATTCTATCTTATTTTTTCCTCCTCCTCCATCTGCCACTGACTCAAACTCTCCTTACTCCATTCCTTGGGAACAGCTTTCATCTGCCCTTATTTCCCTTAAATATGTGGTAGTCTTTGTTCGTTGACTCAATTTTACTAAAATATGGTTGTTCTAATTGATTTTTCCTAAGTTGCCATTAAGAGCTCTGGGGAAATTAATAAGAATCTTACATACAGATCCTTCATAATATTATGAAGTGTAATCAGATTTACATAAATTTATAAATGCCTTTGGTCACTGTAAAACATTTGTGTAATATGCCTTTGTCATTCAAGGGGCTCACCCAAATGAAAACAAAACAAAACAAAACAAAAAAAAGGAGGAAATTAGTTCTCAGATAGGATCCAAACACAATTAAGTATTTTAACTCATGCATATAACAATTGCTTTGTCTCAATCAACTGTTGATTTTCTGTGTTACACAATGAATTTCCTTCTTTTAATTATTCTCCAAGAAGCATTCTATTTTGGGCATAAAATATTGATTTTCTTAAAGAAAAATTCATGAAGGTACATCATAAACTTGCTTAGGACTGAAAATCTACCTGTGATTTTTGAACAGGGGCCATTAATTTGAGAGAACATTGGAATTGTCAGTAACATGAATTTGTTTTTAAACTGGTAGAGACTAAGTTTTCATATAAATGTAGATACGTATATGCATATGTATGTGTACATTTTTCTTTTCTTTTTCATAATGAGAGCAGTGGGACTTTACAGCAGGTTAAACTCATATTGTAGAGAGTAAAGAAGATAAGTATATATAATATATGAACTGTAGTATAGGAATGTACAACATAATATAAATGTATAATTGTGTTTAATGTGATGAGTAATTATTTATGTAATAAATATATCTTCCAAAATTCTTCATAGAAAGTTATTTTTTCCTAAATATGCTGCCATAGTTAACCTGTATTTTTCCCATTGAAACACCATTGCTATTTGTTGCGTTGCTTGTTTATTGAGTATGTTTTACCTGAATACACTGTGACAGCAGGAACCACATCTATCATTCTCATTATTTGATCTCTGACACCTAGTTCAGTGAATTAACATAGTAGTGGATGAATAAATACATGTTGAAATGAAAGAGTGAGAGGCAGATGTTAAGCCATGGTAACCCTTTCTCGCAGTCGTGTTCAATCGCAACACCAGATACCTGGTTCTTATTTGCTTTGCTTTTTCTTGCAGTGGAATAAGTATTACAGGAATTTCATATCATTAAAGGTCTCATTTATCTACCTGCCACCTCAGTTGTATACATGAACACCAGATTTGTATATGTCACTGCAGAGAAAGGTTGAGAAAAGGTTGATAAGTGCTCCCTTAGGAGGTCACCTGTGCACTAGTTAGAGCAAATATGGATAGGGTGATAATCTCTGGGAAATTTCCATTTTCCTTTGTAAAGTAATTTTATCATATATGTCATGACTCTTTTGAGGGACCCACTGATCTCGAACTACTCTCTAGCCCCTTTCTACTTTTGTAACCACTACGTCTTTGAAATTTGCCAGTACTTCAGAGCATTAGATCATTCCCTTGGACTTCATACTTGATATGTTTCAATTTATACTATTTGTTATAAACCCTTATGACTACCTAACCAGAACTATTTTATTAGATCCTCTACATTGGTATAATTTTGACTATGACAGATTTTAACTTTAAACTGGCTACTAAGAATATTTTATAAACTTTTAAGACTTATCTGTAATGTTTACATGTACATCATTTTGATCTTATATACTGCAAAAAATACTTTTTACTTAATTGTTATGCGAGCCATTAATTATTTGTAACTAGTTGAATAAAAAAGGAAAACATTTTTATCTCAAAATTTGATATTCTTTTCCAGGTAAATTAGGATAAGGCATTTTCTGTTGAAAATCAAAATTATAAACCTGCTATCCATAAACTTAAATTGTATTTGTGGGCTATTTATGTTTTTAAATGCTTGAGATGTATTGGGAGATAAATACAAAACCTCATTTAAGAAACATTTTGCATCTAAAGTCATTCCCAATAGAAAAGTGAGGCAGTTAATGTGGTGAGCATTCCTAATAAAATTATATTTTATGAGTAAAAGAAGATTTAGAAGGAATGTACTAGTGACCTGATTTCCATATTTACATCAGTGGAAAGGATGTTACACTTATGAAATCATAACTGGCTTTTACTAAGAGTGGTATAGTATTTAGAACTGCTTTGTGTCTGTGGTGTCTATTCAGTTAGACTTGGGAATTTTAAAGGCAGTAGCCATATCTGTATCCTTCATATCAGTAACATAGTCCACTAGCTGTTTGTTGAATGATTATTGCTTTAAATGAGAAGCATTAGCCAAGAATATCGAGAAAATGGAAGGATTGTTAGTTTTAGAAATGGAAAGAAAGAAGTTGAGGAATTATGGTTGGTGGGGGATATTACACAGTATCCTTTGTAGTATAAATTTATTATTTACCTAATTTTTAGTAGTAATGACATATTTTCTTAGAGTCATTTTGTAGATAAAGCCGTTTCCATTTAATCAGCATTTAGAACATTTCATATTTCCCATGAAACAGTATATCTATAAATGTTCTTTATCATTTATCAGCTTTTATCTCTTATTTTTACTTTATATTTTATGGAACTTCTTGAATGAAGTGACCAGATTTTAGGCATTTTTATGACTAGTTCCTATCACTTCACCTCCCTAAGAAGTCCCTCCACATGCATTTCTTGAAATAAATTAACTACATGTTACAAAGTTTAATTAGAATGAAAAAAAAAAGATTCAGGTATAATCACTTCATTCTATCTCTTATTTGAGTCAGAACCAAAAGTAGAAGTTTTCTATTATTTTAATAGGACAAAAACTTGTCAACAATAGTCAGTAACTTGAATCTAACAGAAAATTCTCAAGGGAGAAGGCATCACATATTTATCTCAGAAAAATAGATATGGAACTGGTTGGGTTATTAAAATGCTTTAATCCTCCAGCCTATATTTTATTTTCTCTCTGTTTTCTAATCTTAATACAGATGGTAGACAGTGAATATAAACAAAGTTAAACTTTTTCTTAAACATTTATCATACTTAAATAATGGACACTAATCTATGTTATTAAGAATTGGTTTGTTGCATTTCTAGAAAACTATCACACCGTCAGTGTGCTCTAGGTGTTTTGTTTACCTTGCCCATCACTTAGGTCAAGTGTCTTCTTCATTGCTTGCATTTGTCATTAAACTCTTGACAATTATTATTCATATGGTGCCTGTACCTGATCATTTAACTCCTTGTCTTTGTGTCTCAATTTCCTCAAATTTAAGAAATTAAATAACAGATACCAAAATGCTTAGTCCTAGTACACATATTGTATGTATTCAATATTTTATAAATGCAGTATTACTTTGTATTTTCATTTTTTTTCACAGTAGTAAACCTGATCTCACTACATTTATATATAACACAAGAAACAGGATAAAAGGTTCAGGTAATCCCAGTTATCATAATTAGCAGAATTATCAAGGTATTATTTTCAGAAAGTTAAAAATACGACTCTCCCACAAACATACTGTAAGCACATTTAAAGATTGTATTCAACTCATTAATTTATGAAGGAACCAAAACTAAGGTAAAGCTGGTTCAAAAGATATTTTGTAGAACTGCATATAAAGATATCTTGGGGGAAAATGTTAAAATAAGATCACTAGGTAAAATATAAAACAGGTTAATATCCTACAGGGCAATAAACTAATCTTTGGAGTTTTCATTTCTGCAGAGAGAAATCTACAGATGCGCATGTAACTGCACATTGCAAAGCTTAGGAAGAAAATAATTTATCTGTGGGTGTGTCTATAAGGCAGTGCCCCAGGACAGCACTGAAATTTCCTTCCATGATATCCAGGCGTTTTTTCAAGGTTTTTTAATGACTTTTTTTTAAACAGACTCAATAAACTCTCAAATTAGGCCTAATAAATACAAAGTCTGCCCTTTTCCCAAGGGTCTATATGGAATAGATCTTAACTACTCTGTCTAAAAGAAAATAACCATTATGTTTGTTTCTGAGGGCTGTGAGTGACAGACTCAAACCTCAAAATCAAAAGGGCCAAACAGAAACTGCAATCAGAATGTAGGAACACATTATGAAGACATTTATTCAGGAATTTTACAGAAGCATCACTATGGGGGAGTGCCAGATAAGCAATTAATCACTACAGTATACAGACATTGGAAAATACACAGTAATAGATTGGATTTATGTAAGGAATTGAAGAACATTAACACATTTTTTTTTTTTTTACCAGAGACTTGCGGGAGAGGGGATGTGCATATGAACACAATCTCATACTTGAATTGTTTTAATGTCATTATTCCTCTAGCATCTAATGACTGGTTTCCCAGAGCATTGTTAATCAAGGTCAAAAGCTTAAGCTGCTACAAAGCAGCAGCTTTCCATATCAGGCAGATGCTTTGTAAATCGAGTCTTCCCAAGTGGTGGTATTAATAAATATATTTAAATGAATCTGTACATTTAAGGATATATTGTTCTATTTGTTAATTTTTTCAAGTCCTTAGACCTTATGCCACTAATTTTAAACCATGATATTTCTTATGTATCACTGAATCTAGAAAGAAAAGAAGATAAAAATTATGAAAAAGTGAAATAAAGTTATTTTATAATATAAAGTAAAAGGAGGTAGTATATCAAATTTGATATATTGTGGGACTGGTATGTCATACCTAGTTTAGTTGGCTGTCCTGTTATGCCTACATGTTACCATAATTAGAGGTGACAGGTTGGAACAGTTTAAGTCTTAAAAAACTCAAAGTAAATTCTTTACAATATCAAGCAGGGAATTCTAAGTCAAGTGGTTTAGGTTATCAAATACAAGTGAAAAACTCCTAAGTATACAGGAAAATGGAAAGCTTCCATCTAAAGTTTGTGCTATTGGGGTAATTTAATTATGTCAACAAATTATAGGTGTAAGAGGACTGCTTATTTCAGTGCTAAGAATATATGAGCAAGTTCAAAGAATCATTTTAAACATAGCAGGTCCTGCTACATGATTTGACTTGGAAGTGCTAAACTGTAGATTTCATTGTGATATTGATATTCAGTTCTTTCACCCAAGACTTTCTTTGCAATTTTTCTTGCCTGAGAATATTTACCATGTATAGTTAAATAAGCATTGAGAGGATTTTCACTTGGGGTAATTCATTCTTATAGTCAGTATGTGTGCAAGGATTGCCTATCTATTCTGACATTATCAGAAGTGAAGAAATGTTTCTATTAGCCAGGGGCCAGGCTTCATAAACTTTGTTTCAAACACATTGTGAGTCACTATGCATTTCCTAACTACTTTTAGCTTAAACTATTGTACTGTTTGGTGACATGTTCAGTGTAAACAAGTATCTTCTATGCTACAGATCCAAAAAAAGATTGCGATAAGTCAGAACAGAAAATTAATGGCTAGATCATCTGTTAGAATACCTGCAAATATCTATGTCTGGACTGATTTTACATGTTGTAAAATAAAGCTCTACAATCCTTTCTGCTGAAGGCCAGTTTTAAAAATAAATTTACTATGTTGTTGCCATTAGTTGAAATACTGATTATCAGGTATTAAAAATCAGATCTGGAAGAACTATAGAATGTTAGAACTAGATATTTTTTAAAATGTTGAGTCTGCTGTATCATTTTGTTTATTTTGTATTGGAGTGAATATGCACTTAAAGAGGCGTAAGTAAAGAAAATTTCCTAAACTAGAAATTGAAAAGATGGATGTGTGTATCTCCATTAGGTATATATAATCTGAGCAAACTCATAAGTCTTGTATCATAAAATTTAATATAATTAATTATTAAAAAGAATATAGTATACCTTTGTTCCCCATAGACTCTCTTCTGTTGCCCTTTGATTTTTTTAACACTTTTAAATGCCTTTCATCTTCATCTGATTTTCTTCCCATTATAACTCATGCTTTGAAATATGTTGATAGCTGTATTTCATCCATGATAATATATAGCTAAAGACATCCAGTGACCTAAGATTATATAACTGTGATTGGTAAACTGGGACAATAATGTAAGCTTCCAAATTCCTAGCCCACAAGCTCTTCCTTCAGACAATATTGAGCATTATATTAAGAATTTGAGAGAATAATACAATAAAGAAAATACTTGGAATCACAGGCCAAGGGCTACGTGTAACAGTGTCACAATTTGAGAGTATTAGAAAGAAACTTTGGGGCATAGAAGCTAATTGCCCCCATAACAGTGCATGGTCTTAATGTGTAACAGTAATTATCCTTATATAGCAGGATTCTGGGTGATTATTTTGATTTGGGAATGACTTCATTCATTTGCTTATCTTTATTGAATTTTTTTTACCATTCTGAACTTGTATTACATATAAAATAATGGAAAATTTATTTTAAAAAATCAAAGAAGGCTGTAACAGATGACTGTTACATATGTTCCATACTGGGATTCCATATGATATTTAAAATAGCCGGAAAGTTCCTAGTTAAAGAGGAATTCTAAAACATCAGGAGCAAATCTAATGACATTTACTGTATTTCTGGAGTATAAGGACTTGGGAAGAAAAGCTTAATCAAGACAAATAGACCTAAAATGAAGAAACAGAAAGGTGGCTTTTAAAAAATTCTTCTTCCTTGAAGTTTTTTTTTTTTACCATTTTTGCATTTGTCCCTAACTTCAGCCCATTACTTGCAATGTGCCGCTCTAATCATCTCCTTGTTTCAGAATCAAAACAGTTACTGACATATTTATATTTATTTAACTTACTATTTATTGTTCAGGGTCATTACCTTCAAAAGAAGGCATCCTACGTTAGAGGCACTTTTACTACTTTTTATCCTAGATTGATAGTACCTCTACCTATTCTCACATTCAAGACAATCAGCAGTCTTGCCCTATAGTTAAAATGTCTTATTGCATCATAAACATAAGAGTCAGGTAAAAAAAAAAATGAACTTTTACTATTGAGAATATGGGGTTCACTAAATGTCTTAGAGTCTATACATAAAATGTAAGTTCTGTCATCAAGTCAAGATTGGAATCCAGATTCTAAAGCATACTTGCTACTTGATCTTAAATGTAAAAATATTCCTAGAGAGGTAAGGAGAAAAAGCAATATGAATGCCAAAGTATTGTTATTTTATCTGAAGAAATAATGCATAAAAAGTATTTAGCACAGTGTCTGAAATGTACTAAATGCTCAATAAATGTTATTCTCATCACTAAATAGTATTTTATTCTGAAATACACTATGTTTTTGATGCATGTAACAAATGTTCAGCATTTCTTTTCCCCAGTTTTCTTGTTGAGAATAACATATTTCTAAGTTTCAGCCAGTTAGGTTTGTGTGAACCTGATCAATCAACTGGATGTCCTAGATGAGAGAAATAAAGTGCTCTCTAAAAGTAACAATAAGCCTAGACATTTTCATTATATGTTCTTGAGCTGTCTTATATCAGGTTATGAGAGCCAACTATTAAATTTTCAGGAATTTTGTGATGTGGTTGTTAAATATAGCAACTATTAATAGTAAAAGTATATTAATTTATAATTAATGTTTAAAAGGCAATAAATTCTCAAAACTAATGCTTCCTAATTATTAAGCTGCATTTTACTATTATCTATGCTATTGAAATTATTTATGCCTATTGTGTTTGTATTGTGATAGCACTATGTAATGGTGAGCAAATGTGCATTTCTCTCCAATTTCATAGTTAGTGACCTGAGGTTGTAGCTTGTAATTCAGTCATGAAGTAGATAGACGTTTACACCACCGAAATAGACAAACACTGCATAACACTACTTGATTTATTGTTTTGTTGGTATTCTGGAATTAATACTTTAATGAAGAATATGTTACTATGCAGATTATTCTCAAAATTGTTTTGTGTCTATAATCATTACATTGTGAATAGCCCCAATGTATTATAGAAATATTATTCTAGTATTCAAAAATTATTATGGGATTAAGCACAGTGCTTATTCATGTCATTGGTGAATGATTAAAGCTTCCAAATAGTTCTTTTTAAATTTCTCATTCATCTTATGTATTATTATAAAGTAGCAACCAACATTCATGTTAAGACTACAGCTGTTCCTCAATTGCAACCAGTTAGCTATGGATTTAAAGACTTGGCAAAAATCAGCAAAAATTCTCTCTGAAAATCAATTGGCTATATGGAATTACAAAAAAGAGGCACATATACTTTGTCAATTTTGTGTTATGCATCTTTGTATTAGTAAAACTTATAATAAATTGATGTAGTATATATTGGCACTTTTTTGAGAGCTGGCTGATAAATATTTACTAGCACATAGTGGTTATATGCTAGTTATTATGTTATTGGAGTAATATTTCTACCATATGTTCTGAAAGATTCAGTTGTACCTTGTATTAGGGATTGCAAGTGATAAACCCTAGCACATAGAATTAGATGAATTCTAATTAATTAGAGGTGGGATATGAGGCAGGAAATAATCTATTTCCAACTAGGAAGTTGACAATAACTGTTAAATGGTATAAATCATTTATTAAACAGTCACCTGCAAAATTTTAGATATCAGATCATGTTCCTACTTACAAAGATGTTCTAATGTGTCTTGTTATATCAGACTATTTGTAAAAAAGAAATGGAAAAAATATGCTTGCCAAGAGAGATGGAACCAAACCAAGACAAGTGAAAGTCTGATAGCCATGTACCTCACAAGGTTGCAAAAACTGAATTCTCTATTTTAAACTAAAGGTTGTATAAGGAAATTCAGGGAGAATACAGACACAGCCCAAAAGAAGATTGGGATTGGGGAAATATGGTAGTCATGCTCCTTATCAATTCTTTCTGGTAACTTCACACCAGTGCCTCACAAAATGACAATTACCCAGACTTTAAAGAGCCAGCTTCTGGGAAGGAGTAGGGGGGCAAGCGGACAAATTAGTTGTACCTCTCCCTCTGGCCTAATATTTCACATCATTGCAGGACAAAGAAAAATGAAGATTATTTAAATGAAGGTTAGAGAGATGCACTGAGTACCTAGTCATTTTTTTAAGAGACAGAAACCACCAGGATGTGGTTTATAGTCAGAAACCATTACTCAATAAAATCTCTGGTATTAAATAATGGGGCAAACAGAAATCAAACAGTCAGAACTTCTACATTTTAAGGTGTTAACTTTTAAGAGAAACCACAAATCTGGTCAACAAAAGCCTATTATTGCTCACTTCTAAGACAAATTCCAGGACTAGAATCAGAAACTTAAGGTTGTTGGTTATGTTGATGAAAAGTTAATCAATTGATCTGAGAAAGAAATGGAAAATTTTATTCAAGCCAAATTGAAGATTATCACCCGAGGATAGCATCTCAGAAATCTCCAAGATCTGTTCCGCCCATTAGAAATCAAAGCACAGTTATATAAGTTTTTTGAGACAGAGGGTTGTACATTTAAGGATGTACTATTGAGAGTTTACACAATCCAGATTTGCAAGTACAAAGTGGTGGGTAATCTGGTAGTCTTGTTGATGCCGGGGGAATATTGCACTTCATGGTTGAGCAGGTATTTCTGCCAATGAGAGAGGTTTGCTCTATGCATAATGCACAGTGGGGGGGGGAAGAGGAGGCCAAAGGGCAGATAAGATTTTTATGTTTACATTTTTTTGTCTTGCCATAAAATATGAATTTTATTTCACAGTTACTAAAGTATGGCAAGAAAAGTCATAAAGGAAGAAAAGCCTTCCCTTTATCTTCTAAAATGTAATCAGTAAAAACCAAAGGCAAGATGAATCTCCTCAGAGAGCAGACTCAGGGGCTACCGTATTGGCTGATCAAGCAGCAAAAAACGTAAGGAGTTATCAACCCATTCAAGCAGGATATAGTCTATACTAGGAAAGGTTATTAGTCCATGTGTTTTCCCCTTCTTCCCTTTGCCAAATAGAAGACTTCACTTCAGATAGCTTATTTTGAAATCTGCTTTCGAATGTTGAATGTGCTAGGATTAAATTTATCATCTAAGTTTAGGGTTTTGGAAGTAGCTGCATCTGGAAGACTAGATGAAATTGTGGATGTTCTGTTATGGAAATGAAGGTAGAATATGTTATAAAATGTATGTGAAATAATTGCATTATATTAGACCAGAGGATTTTTGAGAGTATATTATTGGAGTCCCAATATCTATATTGATTCTGAGCAATGATTGGGATGGATTTTAGTAGACATCTGCTGTTGTTGTCTTCCTAGCCTACTTTAATCCATCAATTTTATAAGAATAGGGTGATTTTCCCTTTTAAATCTTTTCTCCTACTTTTCGTCTTTGGTGTTTAATAGGAAAATATTCATTCCCTGATTACTGAGGTTAGCACATGATCAAGACCTTATCAATATTGTGTTTCATCTTCCAACCATAGTAATTGGTTTAAAGATGAGCATTTAAACCAAATTAGGATTATTGAACTTATCATCAGGACTTGATTCAAAATGAACAGAAGACACAAATATTGTTAAAGCTGAGTACCTGGAAGTCATATGTTATGGGCTGAATAGTGTCCCCCCAGAATTGATATGTTGTAGTCCTAATCCTGGTGTCTCAGAATGTGGCTGTATTTGGAGAGAAGGCCTTTAATGGGGTAATTAATGTAAAATGAGATCACAAGGATTGGCCCGAATTCAATATGAGTAGTGTTCTTATAAGAGAAATAGACTAGTACATAGACTGAGAGATACCACGTAGAACACAGCAAGAAAATTAAGTTAAAATGAGGCTGTTTGGGTGGTCCCTAATCCAGTCTGACTGGTGGTGTCCTTATAAGAAGAAGAGACCATATGAAGACACAGTGAGAAAGAAGGTGGCCACCTGCAAGCCAAGGAGCGAGGCCTCAGAAGAAACCAAACCTGCTGAAACCTTGATCTTGGACTTCTAGCCTCCAGAACTGTGATAAAATAAATACCTGTCATTTAAGACACTCAGTCTCTCATTCACCTCGTGTTGCTATGGCAGCAGAAGCAAATGAAGATACCAGTCTAGAGGAGCAGTGGGAGACTGAATGCTCAAGACTCAGTATTCTCTCCTTGTTCTCTGAGCATCCTGTTGCCAGATACAGCCTCCTTTCTTTCTATGAATTCAATTTATACTTCTTCCAAGGCTGTTTCATGCTTCTCCTTCTTTCTCATGTGTTTTACTATCTTCTGTTGGAAGTTCAAATAGAATTCAAGTGAAGCAGAGTAAGACAGGCAGGCAAATTTTCAAAATAGATGATTTTACCTATTTTCTCAAAGTAAAACCCCTTACTTTATCATAGGAGTAAGTAACCAGTTGATAGATGATAGCCAAACACATACACCTATTTATCATACATATGAATATCATATATGTGTCATAGGATATTACATACATACAATATAAACAGAAGTCTTTTTCAGAAAAGTAGGTTCTGTTGCATAGACAATATTTTCAGTTTGCTGAAAAACTTGATAGAGATATGCAAAATAACAACATTGAATTTCTCTTATCTATAAAAGAGACAAGATATTTTTGAAATTCTGGGAATAGAAATAGGAAGAGATCTGGGATAATATTAGATAAGAACACAGAATATATGAAGGAAGAAGAAAGAATGGCTGTAGATAGGTAGTATGAGTTTGGGACACTACGAGAGTAAAAATTTTCAATAACAGAGTAGTTAAAGGAGTTTACAAGAGGAATCTCTGATATTCCAATTGTGGTTGTTTCTGTAAATATGACCTCTTTCCTATGCGTTCATCTCCCTGATCTTTAGTAGTTTTTACAACCACAAAATCTTGTGTGTTCATGCATGTGTGTCTGTGCATGAGTGTGAATGAGTATATGTAAATCAAGTAAAAACTATACTCAGTCAGCTTAGTGAGATACAACATCTGGGATAAGGTAGTAGTAATATGATAAATAAATTAATTTAGCAATAGCAGAAATCCAGAGATAAGGTAAGAATTCAAGACCCTTAACATTCATAGAAATTTGGGGACACATTTTCTATTCCATAAGATGTGGAAATAATATTTGAGTCAAGCTTTACTGACTCATAATAGTTTATACATAAGTCAGGCCCTAACACACACTGACAGTACAATGAGAATAGGATAATTCAAGCAGGGTTTATTTACAAATGTGTGGATATGCTAGAGGTGGGAGAGAGACCATAGACAATAGTAAAATAACCTGTCACATTCTAGCAGCCACTTACTAACCATCACTAAGTCTAAAAGAGAGTAGAGGGAGCAGTACTCAAAATCAGAAGTAAATCATCCTGTAGAGACTGCTTTCTTTGCATCAGTGGTTGAAGGATGCAGCTATTTTCAGAAAAAAAACCAAAAACAAAAACAAAGAAGGGGAGTAGTATCCTGACCTCTTGCTTCATCTTGCAGACCTCCTGCTGGAGCTCCCCATTGGCTGGAGACCAAGCAGAAGTCAAAGGACCCAAAGCTATAAAATGTATAAAAGTCAGCTTTCTGGGTAAATAAGGCAGGGTGGAGAAATGTGGGACATGTATCTGAAGGGGCAAATGAAAGGTATCTTTCACAGCTTACAAACATTAGCTTCTATATGGGTTAGTTTTCCAAAAATATGGGCAAGATGGTCTCTCTGAAGTGCCTAGGACAATGTCTAGCTTGCAGTGGGTGCTCAAAACATATTTCTTCCTTTCCTCTTCTTATATTTGAAAAGTTTTTTGCAATAAGAATGCATAATAGAAGCATCAAGGCCCCTTTCCTAAGAAGAAAGCTTTAATATATTAAAGGGACTCTGAAGTTGCAGGCTGTGTAGAGATTGTTTTGAGCTACAACCACTGTTGGTTAACATTGCTTACTGAGGTGTGCATTCAACTATTTTGTTTTTATACTTCAGTTTTTGGTGTTCTTTTAGGTACCTCTTGTGTGGATTTCAAATCACAGCCAAAAAAAAAAAATGTTTTTTTCAATGATGAGAAGCTTTGGCAAGGAAACAGCAGTGGTTGATTCCTCCAATGTCCTGTCATTGATTTCACCCTCTCAAAGGCAATAGTTGCTCCAGGATCTCTGCTAAACTCCTATGTAATAATACTGAAAATGAAAACGTTCAACGTTATTTATGCCAACGTCAAATAGAACCATCTAATAATTAAAGGGAGTAATGGCTTTCACACAAATATTTCTTTTTTATTTCCTAAAAAAGTGTTGGAAATTGATTGAAAGTACAAACACATGGTTATAGATATCTAAGAAACCCCTGGTATTTTAAAGAAAAATATATGTTGCTTTTGTGTATATTTCTCTAGAAATAAATGAAAAATGATTTTATAAGACTAATTTACCAGAAATTTTAACATCCAGCAACATAAAATTGTGTGGGAGGGAAGGAATAGGGTATGTTGATTTCCCTATCCTCAATTTATCAGGCAGGATGAAAATAATATAAACATAACATCTCAGCCAGGCCCAGTGTCATTACAGATGTCTGCTTATCTCAAAGTAATATAGATATATTTTATTCAAAATAGTACATTTCAAAATGGATACCAATTATTTCATAAAAAACTCAAATATTTATGCAATGGTAAGCCATCAATGTACAACTTGCCTATACCAAATACTTCATCTTTTTAATTATTCACAATCATTATTTAGAATCTCAGGGGCTTCCCTGGTGGCGCAGCGGTTGCGCGTCCGCCTGCCGATGCAGGGGAACTGGGTTCGCGCCCCGGTCTGGGAGGATCCCACATGCCGCGGAACGGCTGGGCCCGTGAGCCATGGCCGCTGAGCCTGCGTGTCCGGAGCCTGTGCTCCGCAACAGGAGAGGCCACAACAGAGGGAGGCCCGCATACCACAAGAAAAAAAAAATAGAATCTCATATTGCCCTAGCTGCTGTTTATATTGCCTGGAAAGAGTTTAGGGATCACCAATATATTTTCATGACTGATAATGAAGATGAGGGCATTATTAAGAAAAAAGGAGAAGGAAATAGTGATAATAATGTGAATGTATTTTTAGAGTACAAACATAAAATATAAAGACATAAGCAGGTTCATGCATTTGTTAGTAACAAAATGTAATGCTAAGAAGAAGTGTTTTTAGTTTATTGGCCTGCAACTTCCTCTGCTTCCTGTAACATGCTGCTCTAAGGATTTGCATTTACAGGAAAAGATGTTGTGTAGAGTTTAGATAGATATCTGTATGATTTCACATCTCATTTTAAAAGAGAGTTTACCAGTGATCAAAAGAAGTATATGCCCAAGGTAATCTGATTGCATCAAATTGAACACCCCAGAGTTCCAACGCTTGTCACAATCAGCTACCTGTGTGTGTCTTGATTCTGGAACAGGCTGGTGAGGAATGTGATCTGAAGGCAGAGTGAGCAATGAGTAATCACACCCCAATACATATTTGGTGGGTGCAATTCATAAAATATAACATTAATTTTTACCATGCATATATTTGTAAAAAAATGTAACAGTTACATCTCAAAAATGTGTAATGTATATTTTTGCTTTTGATGTTTTTTGAAAGATCAAAATTTTAAAAAATATCATAAACCAGCAGCATGTTCACAACACTGTGAACCAGCACATGGTATGATGTCCTACAGACCCTAGGTAGGTGATATGTTAGACTTCACATTAACACACAGCTCTGTGCAATTACAAACAAATGTGTGGGAATCAGAACAGAGAGGGGAGGTGAATGTAGAGGTAAACTGGAGGTTCAGAAAACGTATCTCAGTAATTATTCTTGTAATTCTCTCTGTTTCCAACCATTTTAGCAAAGGCAGAATTAAGCACAGAAGACATTGGTTATAAGGGAGAAGGGAGAGAATAAACAGTATCTCCTTTCATTGTCTAGCATGAATTTCTGTGTGATCCATTAAATAAAAATAAGAAAACTTGCTTTCATGAGGAGGATACTTGATGAAATATAAACCAGCTTGCATGTAAATATAAAAAACAAACCTGATCATTAAAATTATTAGATGCTTTGAGGTATCAAAATATACCTTTACATAATTATATCAAAATTATATGAGTCACAGAGGTAAATTCTGCTTGAACAAACATAAGAAAGAGATTTGATGTTTTCTTTTCTTACTTTGCAGCCCAGTCTTTCTTTTTAGAACAGAATTCTCATCAATTAGAAAAGTATGTTTCAACAGATTTTTAATTTATTTATTCTTAATTCATGAAAATATAAAGTTTATTATTAAAATAAGTTGAAAAAAGAATCTTCTAAATATATAAATTATATATTTATATAAATATATATATTTGTCATAGGATGAGACCATGACAAATATTGTGAAGGTAATTATTTCAAAAACTGAAGTGTAAGTATCTGCCTTAAATAAAGAAAATGAAAAAGTTAACCATCTTTATCAAAGGTATACCTTTTCCGCACATCAGTGATTAAAGAGAATCAAATTTATTTTTCAAGATCCTTCTAGACTTAGAGCAATGTTTATAAACTTGTTAGTCCTTTATTTATATTTAAACTAGTGGAAACAACCTTTTTTTAAAATTTTTATTTTCTATTGGTGTATCGTTGACATACCAGATTTTATTCTATACATTTAGTCACTAATTTGAAAGATTACTTTTTGGGGAAAAATAAGTCATATTTTTTACCCAACACAGTATTTCCTTCTTTAAATTGTAATTCCAATCTGGTGTCCTACTACAGACTTTCATTCAAATATCTTCCAGTTTCTCAGTAGCAATTGTGAAATATCTATGACTGAGGATTTTTAATTTTCTCACTTGTTTTTCTCATTTTCGTTTTTTCTCAATTGTTTACTTTTTAATGTCCCCCTTTTTTTTAACATCTTTATTGGAGTATAATTGCTTTACAATGGTATGTTAGTTTTTGCTTTATAACAAAATGAATCAGCTATAAATATACATATATTCCCCATATCTCCTCCCTCTTGCATCTCCCTCCCACCCTTCCTATACCACACCTCTAGGTGGTCACAGAGTACTGAGCTCATCTCCCTGTGCTATGCAGTGGCTTCCCACTAGCTATCTATTTTATATTTCATAGTATATATAAGTCCATGCCACTCTCTCACTTTCTCCCAGCTTACCCTTCCCCTTCCCTGTGCCCTCAAGTCCATTTTCTACTCCTGCATCTTTATTCCTGTCCTTCCCCTAGGTTCTTAAGAACAATTTTTTTTTCATTTAGATTCCATATATATGTGTTAGCATATGGTATTTGTTTTTCTCTTTCTGACTTACTTCACTCTGTATGACAGACTCTAGG